>NW_022475034.1:153692-369876 GCF_009193445.1 Aspergillus pseudotamarii | reverse complement strand
ATGCTGATGCAGGTGTTGGTGCTAACGTTGGTGGCAACCTGGGAGGTAATGCTGGAGCCAATGTTGGAGGCATCCTCGGTGGAATCGCCGGTCTTGGTGGTAATGCTGGCGCAGGCGTCGGTGCCAATCTCGGTGGGAACCTTGGAGGAAGTTTGGGCGCCAACGTGGGTGGAAATGTTGGTGGAAACGTCGGCGCGAATGCCGGTGTTGGCGCTGATGCCGGCGCTGGAGAGGACTGTGACGAGTAAGGTTGCCGCAAAACTCAGTGCATTGCTCACCGGCGGGCATCTATATAAATGCTTTGCTTCTTAAAACCTTTCGATCTTTGCTTGATTGTTTTTATTAATGTTACTGGCTCGGGCTAGGACTCTCATTATGATTTAGGGCTAGTCACACAACATGTCTTTCATTTAGATGTCATATAAATAATTGTATCAATTTTGTCTTCCATCTTTCTCCGTCTAAAACCAGTCTAGCCTTTTAAACAAAACTGGGAAACGCAAAAAGTAAAATGGAACCTAAAGTGTGTGGTTCACACTAAGCAACGTATTCGACATTAGGAGAACGTAGGCATGATTTAGGTCCTATGTTTTTTCATCTGCAATGATGCTTTGGTAAAAAAGGCGTGTGCTGTATCAATACAGGCCTCGATTGAAACAGACCAAATTGATGGAATGGGAGACGGAAAACCTACGTTTAGTCCATTGCAGAAGCACAGGCTTTCTCTTCGAGTCGTAGCCTTGGGGTCAGGGCCACCTAAAAGTGACAGTATTGGAACTGAGAGCCCGGAAAGATCCATGTTGCTTGGCATAAGCCATACAAAAACGTTGAAACCTCATTTGGATTCTGTTTCCACCTTCACCTTCGAGTCAGTCTAGTATTAGGGTCGTAGGAAAGCAATATTTAGCAAGAATTTTGGGGCAAATGGGAACCTACCCCATGCTGTTTTGTGACTGAGTTGGGGTTCTTGCTGGCACAGGAAATTGATAAATCGACTACTGGTGTGGGAAAGACAAGTGAATATACCTTGTCATAATCCATAGGTTTTGCCACCGGATTCCTTTCAAAACTCCTCTTTATCTCGAATAATCTGGTTGACTGTTCATCTCAGAGCAGAGAATCATCTCACGTTGATAACCACGGCACGCTGAGAAGCAACCGTCTATTTTACTCCTTTTTAAGTCAGAACAGTCGCACGATGTCCTTATCACCAACTGCTCGACCTACGAACCGTCATGTCTCTGACATTATACATCTACACCCCAAAAAGGAACCCTGGTGTGCTGGATATGCCGTCTCACAAGGACGCAGGTGCTATCGGCATATTATCGCGTCTGATTGCGCTGCCGCCTGCAGTCTGCTTGACGAGGCCACTGACAAGCTCCATGCTGGGTGCTCCATAGATCAATTATTTCAACATTTGGCACCACTTGTTTTGTGCAAAAGTAGCCATCAGAATCAAGCATCCCATCTAATGGCCACCTGGGGTAGGCAGATACGCAACTTTCGCATTATTCAAACGGCTTGGCAGGATCCGTTAATGTTCGAACGCGAATATCGGACAGGGTTGGCCCAGATGATTGTGCGGTCAGAGGAAGTTGTCAGAGACATTCACAATTGTCTTGACCCAAGCCATGTTGGCTCTCTGTGGACAAGGGTCATGGCAGCCACAAGTGCTAGTTCGCAACTGAGGATGGGAAGATATTTATCCAACTCACCTAATAATAGCTTACAGAGACTCGAGCCCCCCGCGATAGGATCTGAAGCTAGAAGCAGTCCACATCGACCTAGAGCTGGAACTACAGGCTATGTACGTTCGTCGGCTGTTCGTCGGTGCGTGGAAGGGAACTGTGTTATTTGCCAACTGCTACTATGGGAGCCAGGCTACTCGACCGACGGAGAAGAGGTTAACAGTAACAGGGATAGGGATGATAACGAGAAAGGCCAGACAGAGCATACATTGAACCATGGCAAGGTCCACCAGGAACGTGAAAGGTTACTGGTCTGGTGCAAGAAGAGATGTGGTACCAATTTCCACAAGTCCTGTATGGATCGCTGGACAGAGGCATGTCAGAAAGACTCGCATCCAGTGCAGTGCCCTATATGCCGGTCGCCGTGGAAAGCGTGAATTGCATCATAAGGTCAGGCGTTTGTGCCCTCTGTAATGCCTTGGTTCCGTTGAAAGCCTTTGCGATTTCTTGTTTATTATTGTTGATCTCTGTACCTTTCCTTTGTCCTATATTTCCTTTGATGGCTTATAGTTATCTAATTCAATCGTCCGCTCTTTGTCGTGGGTTAACTTACAAGATGCCAAGTAATGAAAGCTACAATGATGTTATAACCAAAAATACTCTTCGTTACATGCTTACATTAACGCAGATAAAATAAGATTTTAAGGTCAGTGGCCTTTTGTAATAAAGAATGAAAGGTTGCTACCTGCGGCACAAGCCGTTAAGGAGAGTGATCTTCATAAAATCTACACCCTATCCCTGTTTCCCATGAAAATATTCCTCATCGCCATAATGGGTACAAAGATTACATTGTCATTCTTATTAATCTCTCCTGGGCTCTTTGTACAAGCTCTATATGGTGCGCTGGGTTGTGCTATATAGAAAGACTGTATGCATTTATAGCCCAGGCTGTTTCCAAAATGAAGTATATTCATATATACCCCTATGGCCGTTCGTAGCAGGAAGCATTTATTGCTTAGACATCTCACTTACTTCATTCCTATGCATCCAAGCTGTCCTACCATGGGAATACTGCTGACGAAGTGGAATTCCCTTGCTAACGTGTAAATGCGATGGATTCGAACTACCTTACTCGGACTTGCCCTACGGAAGTACTGGAAAGAATCCTCTACCATGTGCGTATGACGGACCTATGGGAACTTATCGATGTGACTGCAATCGAGCAAGCTGCCATTCGGGCTCTCAGCAAGGCCCGACTGAGGGAGCTATTCCTCTGGAACAATTTCTATGTCTTCGAGTCAGATCGAGAGTGGAGGGAGTGGCGTAATGAAAACTATTTCCGCCAGCTCGAAGAGCAAAACAATCTGAGAAGACCATTAGTTTACCGACACGACGACCCTGTAACACACTGCATCGCGCTGGATCGTGAAGACCGATTGCAGTTCATGCTGGAGTGCGGGTTACCACCGGAGTGCTGGACGAAGACTGGCTGGAGTCCACTCGGTGTGGCAGTTCATTACAAAGCAGACAGGTGCTTCAATCTGCTCTGCGCTGCACAGCCTGAAGACGATATTTTACGACAAGATACCGGAATCCTTCCTAGCGCTCCTAATTGGCTCATGACTTTCGTCGGGGAAAGAGCATACACATATGGCTTTTCGAGGCTGCTTGATCACTTTGACCATTATAACGAGACTCAACAACATAGGATAGAGCTTCCTCCTATCAGCCCCCAGGCTGTCTACCATGTGGTTAGGGTCTTTCCAGTCCCACTGATTGAGCGTGCCGCTCATGCAGGACTCAGGCTCGCTTTAGCGTCACATCAAGCCACCCAAGAAGGAGCCTGGCACATTGCACCCATCCGCCCGGATGCAATGGACTTGATAAATGTCCTGTGCCGTGAGTGTGCTGCTGGCCTAAGCAGTTACGATGCCTACAGTCGGACTCCCTTATTCCAAGCTGTAGAGTCTGGGAAGCCGGATGTCGTGAAAATATACATTGGTCACGGTGTCGACGTGGGTCATATCGACGTGAGGGCAGACACAGCCCTCCACGTTGCGTGTAAACAGAGGCCAGTGAATCTGCAAATCCTGCAGCAG
Source organism: Aspergillus pseudotamarii (assembly GCF_009193445.1). Classification (NCBI taxonomy): domain Eukaryota; kingdom Fungi; phylum Ascomycota; class Eurotiomycetes; order Eurotiales; family Aspergillaceae; genus Aspergillus; species Aspergillus pseudotamarii. The sequence continues at coordinate 366,086 of NW_022475034.1, read as the reverse complement.
CTTCTTGGTCTTATCGACCTCAATTCCAGTGCTGGAAGCGCGCAGGGCACACCATTGCATACATTGCTATCGAGCACATGGGAACATACGTGGAACAGCATTCCTTGGGCCTCAATAACTAGCCCAAATGGTATTACCTACGGTCGAAAACGGAAGCGCGTTCGCCCATTATCAGCCGAGGAGAAAATGATCATGGATGTTGCTTGCGAGGCTTGTAGCAAGATCCTGGAGCTTTATCCCGACCAGCAAGCTGTTAACGGAGATGGACAAACCGCTTTAAAGCTGGCTCGAGTACTTCGTCTCAGACGGCTATCGAGCAGGATTCTAGGGGCTGCTAGGAAAGCAGAGCGGCGATGGGATAGACGACTGAGACCTAGGATAAGATATTGACTTTCTTTTGTTCTTATGCTTTTCGTCACATTCACTAGATTCATTGCTTATGTCTCACATTTAGAACTCCCGTTTGGATATTACGCGCACTGTGTAGTGTGGTTGGATACCCTCGGCGACGCTGGCCTTATTGTTTCTCTTTCTCTAATCCCATGTATTTGTCTTTATGCTTGTATATTTCTATCTCTATGTTGGAGCTGAATTGTATAGATACTCATAGAATATCACTGAATCGCATAAACATCATCAGAATGCGATAAGCGCAAGGATAGACCTTGGAATGCAACGTGATCAGCTGATCGATTAGGGCGGATGACACCCCAACCCCAGCAGCAGCAGATGACATCTGCACCTGATTATAACCCCTCAGGTTGTTAGATATAAGTCGACCCTTGTATCTTTGGTCTAGAAGATATATTGAATTCATCTCATATTATCTGTTATCTTGAACGGACTGAGATACCACCACCCGCCATGAACTTGAAATCTATCGCTGCGGTGCTGCTCACCGTCTCGGTGGTGAGAGCGGTGCAGCATCAATACACCTGTACTATTCCTGTTTTTGGCAATGATAGAATAGACATGCTAATGAATGCAGCTCTACGAACGACATCAAAGGAAGGTCACAGAATCCCGGCCTTGAAGTCGTCACAGAGTGTTCTTGGACTTGGGGTTGATGAAAGCCGTACGTCACCTTGGCTATCTTAGGGCTATCGATAAACTGACCCTAGCTAGGTTGCTACACCTGCTCATCGCCTTGCTCGCATGCGGTTTGCTGTCATGGACGCTTCCCTCAGTGCTGTTCGGATGGGGTTTATTGCTACTGTTGTGAAGACTGATTTCACATGGTCGGGGATAGTACAGTATCATATTAGCTATTAGAGCGAGCAATAATTCGTCTTAGTTACACATCGAGATGATATCATCTGGAATGAACGGCTTCAGGATGTTGATCAACGCAGACAACGGGATCCAGTCCAGGGTGCCATGGATGGTTTCAATCGCGGCTCCACTGTATAAAACTCTAGCAAATAATTTCTGTTCGGAGGTTTCCCTGTTTGCGCTCATTAGCCAAGATTGATCACAAAAAAAGGAAAAAAAGGAAACCGGCGTACCAAATCTCCATCGCAATGTTCGATGCCATTCCCGGCCAGCGAAGCGATCTGATCCCTAATGCACCAAGAATAGGTCCAATATCGCCATCGTGCACGAAATTATGGCTATACACTAGGTCGGACTTGCGCTGTTGTACAGCCTCCAGTTTCCGCACAATTTCTCCGATGAAGAGCCCTTCGACGAGTTGGATGTATTGCGTGGCGTTCGCGTTGGTCCGCCACCAGTAGTTCCACTCCCAGTCGCCGGCGCGGAAAACTTCGTTTGCCTGGTCCGTTGTCACGCAGTCAGATTCATCCTGCACGCGACATGGAAGTTGATAGCCATTGCATAGACGGCCCTGGAAATTGTCGGCAAAGTGGTCGAAGGTAGAAGTCCAAGAGTCGGTAGCGTTAAACATCGTAGATAAGCGCGTGCGCAGAGGCTCAGTAACGGATAGATGTTCGTTCCATTCCGCTGTGGATTGAATGGATGAGAGCAGCGTGTCCCGAGCGGAACAGGAAAACCCGCGGTCGATAGTGTCAATCCCGGAGGCCTGTTGGTGGAGCGGGATTGGTCCGGAGTGCTCGGGGAAGATTCCGCGGAGAACGCCGCCCGCGGAGCCCTGGGTTAGGGCGGAGGAGCTGGAGCGGAACCAGACCTTTCCATCTGGCGAGTCGGGAATCAAACCAAGTTGGTCACCGTAGACGGCGCGGAGATCGCGACCGTGTTGGTAACCATCTAAAAGGCCGCCGATCGTGAGCTGTGGGTACTGGCAGGACCCATTGACGTATGTTGTCAAGAAAGGGTTAGATGGGTCGGAGTAGGCTTGACCGTAGACTGTCGCCGGAAGGGTCCCCTGAGCAGCTGGCGCTGCGTAGAGATGCGCATGAATGTTGTCACAATTGTAGTCTTGGTTCTGAGGCAGTCCGTTAGTAGTAGTTGAAAACTTCTACCGCAAGCCACGACGTACCTCGCCTCCGGGAAGAAGGTTATAAGGGGTGCGACGCTGATGACGCTGGAGATACTCCAGATACACGAGGCGAGCGCCAACGGAGTGATTGGCAACGGGAGGTGGAAGTGAATATGTCTCCTCGTTGGGATGAGGCATGGTACAGTAGTTGTATACATCACCTATCGGGCTGGCCTGGTCGGCCGGGGCGCTGTAGATGCCACCGTACGTGCCGAGTGACGCATTGGTGATGAAAGTTGTGTGGTTAAGGGGCGGGTAGAAGGTATCTCGGGACGCGAGGGACGGCGTCCCGGAGAGGAGGGTTAAGATGAGGGCAATCATGTCTAAAAGACCTTCATACACTGATGGCATCTTGTTGCCATTGTGCGTGTGGGTTTATTTATGTGTCAGTGGTCATATTGCGCGTTGCAGACTTGGTACCCAGAACATATCATTGCACTGTCAACCCGCCAATCACGGGTCGCCCTCAGACACGTGGCGTGCGCCTCGGAATTTGCCGAAATAATCACCGAATTTGAAGCTTCAATTCAATGTCAATATATAGAGTCGGTACGTAACAATGCTGGAGCACGTGTGTTCTATTAAAGCTTCCTGTGGCTCAACATGAGACATGGTCTACTTCGTATCGTCCGTTACTATGGGGCGGCTCGGCATTCTAGGTGCACCGACTACCGGGTTGTCATGATATCCAGTTTGATCAGTCATTGGGCCAAGGGTTTTATACCAGACAGCTTTGTTATGACAATAGTAACTATTCATTCGAACGATATTCGAAACAGCCAGTACAAATCTTATAGACGTATGTGCACATGCTAGGATTGTACGTATTACATACTGTAGATTAAGCGATACAAAGAGGTGAGACAAAAGTAGGATATCCATGATACTGTCAGTTGAGTTGTGGTTAATGACGTACAATTGCCATGGGGCATCTTGATACCTAATTGTCTTCATATTCTGTTATGTGTTCTTCATTGACACGAGATAAGGATCGACTGAATACGTAATATGGACGGACCGACAGCCTGGGCAAACAATGCATGCCTCAGGCACCAGATGTAATTCCTGGCAAGTGGTCGAGTGACCGTCCGACCCGTTCGCCGCTAGGGCTCTTGGCAGCAGGTGAGGTGATGAACCCTGGACTTCATTTGTTTAACGGCCTACGAAGAGGCTCCGCAGTGGAGTTCCCACTGGCCTATAATGAGGGGCTTAGGGCTGATTCACTGGTTCTCGCTGATATGGTGATTCACTTTAGCTCCGATAGTAACTGTCATATTGCCAGGGTTTTTCCGCCAAAGAACGATATAACCGGGTGAGCCCCTTGCTATCATGTTAAGAGCACAGAAAGACTTCAACAATGACAGGTTTTGTAATATTCCCTGTTGACATGAGCGGGGAACAATCACCATTGATGATCAACTCTTTTCCATGGTTTTCATTTTGCTAAAAAAAGTTCACGGTGATCCAGTGGATTTGTCTCCAGTCACTGGGCCCTGCATAAACCAATGGAGCCCAGTTCCCCCCACGGTGGCCCGTCAAATTAAATTTTCAAGCCCAGGGACCAACTCTCCTTGTTGCCTTAATCTCTGTGGAGGGGTGGGATGAAGCAATGGATTCTTCGCCCACTATCGTCCGTTAGCTGGGTCAGGAGTGTCGACTTTTAAACTCGAATGAATCCACTTTTTTGTCAATTTCTCCGCCCTCTGTCTTGTCCTTTTTGGTTCCTGATATTTTCTCCAGTTTTTGCTTCCTTTCTTTTCGGCCCTTCGTCGCTGTGAATAATTCTTTTGTATCCTGAAAACTTTCCCAAATCTCCAAATGTGCAACAGCACATTTACTGACGTCCTTGCTCCTTGTTCGAATTAATTCCTATTGCATGGATGGAGGCTATGCCGATCACTTTTATTCTTGATCCTAAACCTTGTCTTATCGTGTTTAATATATAATTCCTTGACACCCCACCATAGCTAATGGCGCGGAGGATATTGTCCCGCAAAACCACGAATGTCCTGGTATTTATCCTGCTAGTGGTGATTGTGGCTTCGGTGCTCAAGATCAGTGTGCCTGATACTTCCCTAGACCCGGCGACGCTCTACCACCATGCCACCGGCCAGGATAAGAACGAGCCGGACTATTGGGAATGGGAAACTACTACACGATTCACTCCCCTGAAGAATCAGTTCACCGCGAGTCCCGGCGCTGATGACGAGCACCTTTGTGACTCTTTCCCCACCTATGTGTTGTCACGTATCCAAGTTGTGCTGAAGATCGGGGCGTCCGAGCCCGCCGATCGCGTGGACGCTCAGATCTCGACCGTCACCCGTTGTATTCCGAACCTGCTCATCGTCTCCGATCGCGAAAGCGAGCTACATGGTCATCGCGTGCACGACATCCTTGCGACGCTTCCCGAATCGTTTCGCCTCAATGTGACGGACCTCGAACCCTACGTAGCCCTGAGGCAAGGCGATGAGAAAGCGGTGGGGAGCGACGAGGGCTGGCACCTGGATCGCTTCAAGTTCTTGCCCATGATCGAACGCGCCCATGAGGTGAACCCGACCGCGCAGTGGTACATTTTCCTAGAATCCGATACCTACTATGTGTGGGACAATCTCTTCCGCCTTCTCGATCAGTACGATCCGTCCGAGCCTTTGTATTTTGGTTCGCCATCACCCGGACGGGAAATCGCTCAGGGCAAGCCGATGTATTTTGCGTACGGTGGCGCGGGGTTTGTTCTCTCTGGTGGCGCGATGCAGAAGATGGTACATAGACATCACGGATCAATGGGTGAATACGTTCAGCCATCTCTGAGCTTACAGTTTGAGGATATAGTGAAAGGCGACTGTTGTGGGGATTCCGTGCTCGGCTGGGCGTTGTACCAGAAAGGCGTCAAATTGTCGGGCCTATGGCCCATGTTCAATCCACATCCGCTGCATAGCATTCCATTTGACCATGCGTATTGGTGCCAGCCGGTAATTAGCATGCATAAAACTATGCTATCGGATATGAAGGGGTTGATCGAGTGGGAAAATCGACGCGATCGCAAGGTTCGTCCAAAATCAAGTTTTTTCCGTTCTCTATAACTAATTCCAATTTTCAGAAACCTTTATTGTACGCGGATTTGTTTGAGTACACGCGCATGGGGACTTTCGAAAGCAAAGCAGACTGGGACAACGGGGACTGGGGTGGTTTCAGAGAACCCGACGAGTCGCCAGCACACGTCTCGATGGAAGCCTGTCGGAGAGCCTGCCACGAGCACGCTGAATGTCTATCGTACACCTACGACCATTCCGGCCATTGTATCTTTGTGCGAACAATGCGATTAGGTCATACTAAGCCGCCCACGCAGGAGGTGCGACTCTCCGCTGGCTGGGATGTGGAGAAAATGCAGAATTGGCGAGCGTCGCATCGATGCGAGAAGCCCATGTGGGTGAAGCCGAGCATTACGCGCATCTTCTAGAGCATTGTACATTATTATTCTGTGTCAGGCGTCTGGGTATTTTGGGTTTATATGCATTTCATGATGTTGTCATTCAATGCCAAGCTGTTACGATATAGAGATGAATTGTTGTCATTTGCACAGAATACCAGTTGATATTTCTTGCAATTATTCTTTAATTGATACCTAAGACTTTTGGTGGAGCACAATACGAGCTCATAGCCCTTGGTTCACATCAATTGTATCGTTCTCCCTGCTTTGCATACATTTTCCCAATCCCCCATAGACGTTCAATCTGACGTTGATCCTTACTTGTCACCGACACATTAACCCTGGATGGTCGGCCATATATACTACATCTTAGGCACGACCGATAAATATTGGACATATAGCCCTTCCTGTGCAACATATTGACCAGACAACGATCGGCAAGTATCCTATTTTTACCTGATAAACAAACCACTATTCGCAGAACCCATAACTATCATCCTGCTGGTCAACATGGTATCCTACTTGAAAAATGCATTCGACATCAAAATGGCAGACCCGCTTGAATGAGTATTGCCCGAGACCTAATAAGCCACCCCTGAACCTTAGAGCCGAGCTCCAGACCAGTAATATCATTACCCTTGTCAGGATAATGGCTATCCGTATGAGCCTCCCGGGATCCGAGCTGCTCCTCGGGATTGAAAATATAGATCGCACAGCAAACCCCGAGACCCACTTCCCGGTCCATGAAACGACCACGGCAATTGATCATGGCAATACTCCAATTGAATTGCCTTGGAACCCTTCCTAGACTCACTTAGAACTCTATATCCTTGGCATCACCATCGACTATGTAAGCTTTATATCACGAGGACCCCTGGTGTTGAGACAGATGGTGGTGATCTCGAATTCTAAATGAAAACCAAGGTCCCTGGGTGGAAAGGCAAGAAATATAAGTTTGACTAGAAATAAGTCAAAATACGCTCCACGGAATAAGTACGAATGAATCATATCTGTAAGCTGAAAGGATAACGGCGACAAGATACCAGTTTGCCAAAGTTGTGACGTTCGCGAGAGAAAATAGCCTCGTCGAGATCTGTTAACATGAATAAGTCTTGCTCACAGGAGTTTGAATTTCGAACCGTTGATTGACGATTCTCTTCTGAGTCGTAATTGTCTAAACTCTTTCCCTTGTAGTTGTTCTTAGTCAGAAGGCTGGCCCATTGCCTTAGATGACAAATCCAGATATTAACTACATTTATCTTCAGATATTTCTTCCCTGAAAGCCATTAGTATTCTCATGTGATTGCTGCCTTGCCGAGGCCTGTGATCACATTATAGCCTGATGTGCTTTTCTGTAGCCCTTTTAACTGTTACTATGATAAATGTCATCGGAGAGAAAGGGAAATACAAGCAAGAGGAATCAGGAATGGAGATCAGATGATAGATTAGAAAGTAAGATCAGAGAGTCTACGACCACTTGGAAAGATGTTTCCCAATACCTATTACAGCATTCCCTGTGCGGGTGGTAGATACTTTTCATACTTATGTGGAATGCAAAATATGGCGGACAGTACCGCACTATAAACATACACCTACAAACATAGAAAACGTGGATTGTGTGATACTTGTGAAGTAACACTAGAGCCATGGACGAGCTGAAGTACAGACCTTTTGGAAGTTCATCTGGGAAGGCTTTGCCGTCTCAACTGAGATCGTGATATCATGACTGCAAGAGAACAGATGGGAAAGCGAGGAGACAGATACATGATTATCTCTCTTGCTAGGACCATATTGCATAGCGCTTATAGTCGCTACTGCCAATGCTATTATCGCACAACCAGAAGCAACAGTTGGAAATCAAGATTCATGAAGACCAGAGATGTCGCGATAAACTAGGCAAAGAAAGTCAAGATCTTCCTCACTGATTAGGGCCAAGATAATGAGTATTGAGCCGATCCTGGTGGGATAAGGCCCTTAAATATGCCCTAGCTACGCTTCGTAATCGTTGATATAATTGGGGAGAACTGAAGGCGCACGTTTAAAGACCAGAAATCTCGACTACCGGGTAACATGATATATCCCAAAGCGAAGTCCAGCTAACTTACGGGTAGGAGTCAGTTGATTTCGCAGCGAGGTTGGATGGGAACAGAATATCTTGGCTATTTCCTGTTTATGCTCGCTGCTTGTAAAATCTCCTATCCTACGCCATTTCCAACCTCTTGGGTTCGTTCCAGACACAGCCATATGGACAAGGGCCTGAACTGGCTCGGGGGTTGGGAATAGGAGTTTCTCGAATATCCACGCGAAGATTGCCATCGTAAAAGACGCATTTGATATTCGAGTTGAGGAATGTCAATACTTAATGTGCTGTTAATGATTTTGACGAATGCTACAGAAAGTTATAATTACTTCATACTATTAAACGACGAAATTAAAGAGGCCTTTACCACACATTATGCCGGAATCGAACCAGATCCCGCTGCAAATCCCGACACAAATAATTCTTGACTGATCTCTTTCCACCGTTGTTCTCGGCATGATTAGTAAAGGACATGTCACCGGTAACTATCAATAAGCAGTCGGCTAATATGGTAGGAATGTAAGGCGCCTGTATATAAGTGTGTGTCAACTTTACACGTCCTCTACTGCCGGGTTTAGGGATTTGCTGGCGGTGTTTGCTTGCTCGATTGCCAGTGCGGCTTCTCTAACGGCATTCAAGCTACCAATATGCTTGATTTGTCATCACACTTGCCTCAGGGTCGAGGTACATATATCTCAAAAAGAATAAAAGGTTCGGTCTCAACGTACTTTGGTCGATATCTTCGTTCACCTACAGAAGATATTCCCTTAAAGTATAATTTCATCCATTCCAACAAAGAGCCAAAATGGCTACGACGAAACCAACCATAGTATTCGTTCCAGGAGCCTGGAGTTCACCCGCAGGATTTGATGTTGTGCGACGACTATTAGAGTCTCAAGGCGTTCCAACCGCAGCTGTTGCCCACCCATCCACAGGTGTTGAACCGCCAAGCCAGACGCTTTCTGATGATGTGGCAAACTTGCGAGCATCCCTGGAGCATGAGACTGGGCAAGGAAGGGAAGTCATTCTTGTGGCCCATTCATATGGTGGATTTGTTGCCTCCGATGCAGCCGAGGGATATGGATTGGCTCAGAGAAAGGCTGTAAACAGGAAAGGTGGCATAATCGCAATACTGTACATTGCTGCTTTCCTGGGCAATAAAGGTATGACTATTACCGACCTTGCAGGAGGAAGCTTGCCACCGTTCATGCAACTTGATGTAAGCATAACCCTCATTTTGATAGTTCTGTAATTGTACAAACTAAGACGATTTTTAGGGTTTATATTGCAGAATGATTGGTGAGGCGGATGTTCTGTTCAATGGTCTGGATCCACAGGATCAGGAGACAAGAGTGTCTGAGTTAGTTCACACTGCATCAGCTGTTTTCAGAAGTCCAATTAGTTATGAACCATGGCACACGGTCCCATGTTATTATCTAATTTGTGAAGGTGATAACGCCGTTCCTCCTTCAGCACAAGAGGCAATTGTCCAAACTGCGGGCAAAATGAAAACTTACCGCTGTGATTCATCGCACTGCCCTTTCTTGAGTGTGCCGGAAAAAGTTGTTGAAGTTCTTGAGTCTATGATCCAGGAGCAATGCTAGCTTGCTTGCATCATGTCAGATTCTGAATTTGAGTAATACTGAGAGGATTCAATATTATATGAAGCATTTCGCGAAATGAGAAGATTTACAGAAAGCTTTCAGCCACTCCAAGTGAAATGAGATGATTATTATTTCCGCTTTCACATCAAATTTGATCGTTCATCAGTGTCTCCTGTCTGTGCTCTTTAGTTCTGAACCTTGGAATATATGAAAGAAGGAGAATTAAAGTCCAGATCGACACATGCAGAGAGGGAATTTGAAGTCTGCATGAAACCTGATATTTCTTAGTATATTTGCCTAAACTTCAGCTCATATGCTGTGTTGTACAGGTGAATGGAGGTAGATATGTGTTGAACTCGAGGGTTTCATTGCGCCTTGCAGTTCAGCTATCTCGCTACCAGATGATCCGTACCAAATGTCTCTGAGTTCATGAGACAGCTTTTACCAGGCTCAGCCACAGTAATAAAAACGTGAAATCAAGCCCACTGAGTTGTGAAGTACTTGATCGGCGAGCCTTGTACATTTCCTACCGTGGGCAGTCCTGTAACTGGTGATTTAGGGTATCCCATATTTCTCTCCAATACCATTGTTCGCCGAGATGTAGAACTGTAATGTTGGACCACATTCACAGTTTCCACGGGTATAATAAGTACCCCAAGAAGAAACGTAGGCGATTAGAACTGGATTATCTTTCCTGGTTCTTTTCCCATGATACCTTCTAATTGCTCGATTTCTTCGAGTATTTCTTGCCGAATATTCTCAGGCTTGTGGAATAGTTTCATGTGTTTTCCTACTTTCGATATACACCAAGGTATGATGCAAACATGAATAGAAGATCCAACCTAGAATACTACTAGTACGGACGGCTGTGTGCTTTACAAAGCGCTTTGGTGTTTCAAGTGAACTTGGTGATCAATATAATATAGATTTGCTAAGACAATAGTGTAGGTCATTGCATTTTTACTCGATGAGTAGTCAGTTGGGTGGCCCCGAGCGAATTTCCCCTGTCGTTCTTAATTTTATTTTATTTATTTAGCTCGTTTCCTTTGTGTACTGTGGAAACATAAAAGAACCGGCAAGCGGTCACAGAGGGGATTGGTTCGTCCTAGAAATAGACCCCTTCTTGGGAAAGATCATAATTCGGTCTAGCCAGGATTCTCCAACCAGTGCTGTTACCGATATCAAAGACTGACTTAGGCTCAAGAAGTTTCCATTGTAATATACGTCAATCTTCCTTTGGTTTTGAATCTCAGCCCCAGACTCCCTAATACTAGGTCTAATTTTCAGTAAACGTCGTGCTACCTAACCGCCATGAGCATGGCTTCCCTCAACTGAAGCAAGGGTCAATCCTTCTTCCTCATCCGAGATTGGGACTCGTCTCGATCGTGACCAGCCAGTAACCCTGTGCCAGAACTGCTGAGCCCAAGCTCTCAATTTATAAAAAAATGATGCCTTCTTTGCTATATCTATCGCACGCAAAATATCATGCAACTTAGCAAGTTGCACTTTCGCTGTCTCTAGCTCCTTGCTCAAATGCTCGTTAGCCTGATGGCTAGCAGTTAGCTGTGGCCGGGTTCGTGCAAGAGTAGTAGATATGACATTGGATTCCGTTAATAGAGCTGATTTGCTTTCTTTTAGTTCCGTGATTTCGTCTTTTGTGGTTTCTAGCTCCGACTTTAGGTCATCCCTCTCTTTTGTTAACCCTCGACTCACTAGACAAGCGCTGTCCAATTCATTTGTTCTGTCTCTGAGACGTTGGTCCAAAAGATCCTTCTGCCCGTGGAGGCATTCGATTTCCACACTCCTATCCATGTTCTCAGCTCGCAATGCGTCTCTTTCTTTCCGTAACTCGTGGATTTTCGCTTGTTGTTCCGAATCCTTTCCTTCAATGACTTGTTCAGCGGTAGCCAGACGCTGTGAGAGATATGAGACTTCTGTAGAAAGCTCAGAGTTCTCCTTCTCGAGGCAGTCTGTATCAACAGCTGTTTTCTGCAGCGATGCGAGTGTCGTTCGACATTCCTCCAAGTCCTTCTTCATGCGTCTCTGCCGGCGAACATACCGAGCTAAGGCGACGGAGAAGATTTCTTCAGAATCAGGATCGCAATGAATCAATTCCCGACATTTTTGTATATCCATAGCCATAGCTTCCAGTGCCTCTTCATTTGTCTGTGATGAGCATTGGTATTGGCTGTTGAGGTGCTCTATGTTGGCAAGAATCCTCAACCATCCATCGACAATCTCCGCTTCTTGGCCAGCATGATAGTCACAAAGGCCTAAGCTAGCCATAGTGCTCAACTCATCATAGTTTATCGTGTGTGGTAATCTCTTCGACATGCCCTTCAGCATTGAGCGTATGCGGGAGTATTCGGATTTCTCAACATCCCATCGACAGCGACTGTTGTAGCGGCTACGGGCTTGGCCAAGGCAGAACATGCCCTGGCGCCCGCCTTTGGTGACTTGAAGAATAAGGTCAGGGTCCCAGAGTGGATCAGGCATGATGTGGCTCTACTTGCGAAAGATGGGTATTCTCTAAGAACAAACATAGATGGAGGAGTGTCAAAGAGTAACATGTCTGCTTCGACGAGGATATGGCGACATATATGGGGAGCTGCGCCGCATTCCCGGGTCGAGTGTGTGGATGACAAGGGTTGCACGCGTTGGGGCCAATGCCATTCAAACTCAGCTTGGTTAGCGCCGTTCAGTGATGCCTTTACGGGGTTGATTGGTCGTGGATCTTGATCCTTTTTCATTAGTGCCGCTTGCGATAGAATCGCGATGTGTCCCCCAGCTATCTGGGTGGTTAGACGCACTGCTTCATTGTAATAGCACATGGATTTACATGAAAGATCACGCATTTCTAAAAGTAACTGATATAACTTAGTTATAAGATCTACACCGAGTAGCCTGGAGGGCGATAGCCACTCTCGGTCGCTCACACAAGTGATATCTGTTACGCACTAAAGAAACAAGGGTGAACCGAGAGCCAATGTAATGCGCCACCGCTGAAGCGCTACTGCAAGCCATGATTCAAAATACACGAATGTCTTAGCATGTTACATAAGATGTACCATGGGTGTATACCGAGGTCGCTCAACTATGCACCTAGCTGGCTTTCCACATACCCACCGCCATCCTGCCGCAGACCAACCCTTAGACAAGACCCCAATCGGTAGCAGTACATACAATCCGATATTTGCCAGCCACATAATTACCAGGTGGACCCCAGTTCTCTACATCATTGTTTGGTTGAATCTCTAGTCAAGTAAACAACAACAATTATGTGCGACTGGATCAGTAGAGTCGTCCCAGGACGTGGTATTTCAGTGGAGGTTTCAGTATAGGTTTCAGTATAGGTTTCAGTTGGAGCATAAGAACCACTTCGAGCACAAAGCCGTTACAAAAAAAAAAGACAGGAATTACGACTGGCAGGTCATCAGCGAACCTGCCGTACATTTGCAAGGCACTGGGACTAGCCAACGATAGCCATAGGGCTATGGCACAAGGGATAATACACTTTACTGTTTTCAAGGCCTGACTATACTGTCAGTTGGTAATTATAACCAAGGCCTATTGGGAGACTGAGGAGTCGGAAAGAATTGCATTAACAATACGGTGACGTGGATGCAAGAAGTAAGATGGCAAATGTCAAGATACCGTGTAGTAATATAGTAAAGAGCCTTTCGTAACTCTATACAAGCTATAGATTAGAACTTTATTTCTCAAAGATAGAATCTTCATGGTTAATAATGATTAATATAAAGTAGGAGCGTAAGTGTGATACTGTTCAATCGGTGAACATGTTTCTAGCCACCATCTTAATTATGCAATCAAACAACCATGATATGATCGGATGGGTAGAAATTAAATACTATATAGACATGAAGAGCCTCCCAAGGTGATAAAAACCTAGCTACGCTCTATGTATTATTAAGCAGAGCAGCGCTGCGCCTCGTGTAGTCCAACTAACCTCTTGGCATTTGTGTTGTGTCAGACTCCGTCCTGCTCACCAGATCTGCCCTTCTCACTATCCTTTTGATTTACAGGCCGATATTGTATTTACGACGTACAGCCGATACTTTCAACACAGCATCTGCTATGGAGAAGACATTTTACTTCATTGATGGGCTCCAACCTGACAGGACGTCCAAGAAGCTGATGCGCCGTCATGTCATGAAGGGTAAAAATGCTGGCAAAAAGGTCCACCGGGCCTCAAGAGAAGGGCTATCAAAAGATTTACATCTGATAAAGGCTGTCAATACTTCAGGCCTTCATCGAATGTCCCGCAACGATGATAGAAGCGCCGATCTAGGTCCAGTAGACAGGAAATTCGGGGATACGATCCTCACAAGCGCGTTTCCTATAGCCGAAGTCAACCGGTGTTCCCTTAATATTATCAACCAATGTGAGGGTCTAAACCCTTCGAGGTGGCCCACTTAGAGCTGACTGCTGTTTCAAGTCTTCGACCTAACCACTGAACGACTATACCCTATCAGCCTTGGCTTTTCCTTATGTGAAGTTAAGCTTCTGTGGCTCCGGTTAGTGTTCACAGATGAGGCCGGTAAGATCGGGCACACTCATATGGTTTTATAGACTCTAACCAAAGCTGTAGCCTACCATTGTAATATCAGTTTAATGCAGGCATGCAACGAAATATACCTGGGAAATGGCACTAGCAGCCCTAAGGCATTGTATCACTTGTCCCAGACATTCACCCATATCCAGAGAAGGCTCGGAAGCTGCGATGCTCTCTCAGATTCTACTATGGGGTTGATCGTATCCCTCATCATGCAGGAGCAAATTAGAGGTCAAGGCCCTGCTACTGAAGTGCACGCCAGGGGGCTACAAAAGATGGTGGAGCTGCGTGGGGGCCTCAGTGACCTCGATAGGAACCTTACCCTCGCCTTGAAAGTCTGCAAGTGAGTGAGACCATCAGGAGTCTGTCGCCGACTTAGCTAACTTTCTTGATTGAAGGACGGATATAATGCTTTCTTTACAGTACGGACGACCGACGATGTTCTTCCGAGACCACATGGCTGAAGTGTGGAATAAGCTTGCGTCGGATAGACACCGTCTTTACTACGCTCCAGTCACACCCTGGAATGATTTGCATCCATACCTTAATACGATATATTCAGACATTATGAATCTTTGCTATCTACTGAATTGCGATCCATATCAACCAATACTTGATTTGTTGGGATTCGAAGAGACCTTTGTCTCAATTTGTTATCGCCTTCTAAGGTTTATTCCAATGGAGAACTCTGCCTGCCAAGTCGACACGCAAACTGCGTGCCATCTTGGATTGCTCATGTTTACCATGACTACATTTTTCCAAGTTGGCCAGAAGCAAATCATCGATTTCAAGGCACTGTCTCTGCGCTTCCAGAATTTCCTAGATAGTGACCCGTCCGAGCTTGAGGATAGCCTCAGTCTTTGGCTTATAACTCTTGGTGGCATCTGGTGTTCAAAAGATCTAAACCGCGATTTAGCTGCTTCGAGGATACGTCTACTGGCTCAAAAACATGGAATTTTCAGCTGGAACGAGCTTCGAGGTTGCCTTGGTAAATTTCCATGGATACATGCTCTACATGACCAACCTGGGCTTGGACTATGGAATCAAGTACAACGCAGTCACTAGATATTGAGTATGGAATTCTACCGTGCCTATACTTCTACTTGCCCCTTTACAACCTAACTGAACTCACGCCTGAGGGACTTCTCACCACGTGAAAGCCTGTCCAACCAACTTCTCGGATACATCCCAGAGCTTCTCAGCCTCCTGGCTAGACACTGCAAGGGGATGCGCTTTACCACTAATCTGACAATTATCCAGATACGGTCCCCAATTTTCGCTCCCGCTTCTGCGTTTTCCTACCCCTTGAGCCAGCATTGGGTCCAACGCAGCGACCAAACTAGTTGAAGCCCCTGCGCCCAACGTTCTCGGTTTGAAAACACTCTTTCTCAACTCCGCAAATGCCCCCAGATCTTCCGGGGA
Organism: Aspergillus pseudotamarii; assembly: GCF_009193445.1. NCBI lineage: Eukaryota > Fungi > Ascomycota > Eurotiomycetes > Eurotiales > Aspergillaceae > Aspergillus > Aspergillus pseudotamarii. Next base: position 350,525 of record NW_022475034.1, on the reverse strand, counting down.
CATGTTCCGGCCCAGCTCAGTCTCTATGACTCCTGGGTGTAACGATACGGTCAGGATTCCGTACTTCTCGAACAACCGCTTGTTCGCAGCGATGCCGAAAAGCACATTCGCAACCTTGCTACGGTTGTAACCATCGAGATGAACATACGAGGCGTCCTCGATGTCTCGGCATCCACACATCGCGAACCAGGGGTAATCGGGCTGTTCTTCCACCGGCAGACTTTTGTTCTTCTTGTCGAAGTTCATGTCGCTCCATCGCATGCCGGATACCTGGGGCGAAGCGGAGCTCACGTTGACGATGCGTGTGGCGCCCATGGGGTTGCTCTCAGCAGCCTTGATCAACTTTGGCATGATCAAGCAGGCGAGGAGCCAGTGCCCTAGGTGGTTTGTTGCAAAGTGCAGCTCGATACCATCCGGGCTTAATGTGCGTTTCTGGATGCCCATGATCCCTGCACTGTTGACTACAATGTTGATCATGGGCACGTCAGCCCAGTTTAGGACCTCCGTAGCTGCATTCCGAACCGATTTCTGATTGGAGAGGTCCACTTGGAGACCACGATAGTTCACATCAGGGAACTCAGTTCTGAGGGCGTCGATGGACTCCTGGATTTTGACGGGGTTGCGACCGGTAATAATCAGGTGGGAGGGCGATTGAGAGGCCTAATAAATTAATATGGGCAAGGTGTATGAGGCATTGGTGTGGTAACTTACGAAGGCTTGTGCGGTCGAAAACCCGATACCACCGCGATTGACACCAGTAACGATAATAGTCTTGCCGCGGATTCCTGAAGCAAATGCCTCTGCGACCTCGAGGGCTTCGGTGTCCTCGTTGAATTTGGTATAGGTCGTAGTAGCCATTTTACCTATGTCGTTTGGAAGGTGGGAGCGGCAGATATTCTATCGAAAGATGGGAAGTAAAGAAACGTGTACCGTTGATTATAGTCTTCTTCTTCTCGGAAAAACGGAGTTATTTATATCTTTGCTGGCAGTTAGATCCTTGAAGGGCGTAGTACCCATCCATGATCCATGAGCTGTCCTTCAACCAATGAGAGACTTATTACCGATCTTGGGTAAGGTTTATCAGACTCAGCCAATGAGAGATATACTGCCTAAGTTGGTTAAGACGATGTCATCCACCTCATACTAGTTAGTTATCTAGTAACTCAGCACTACTCAAGTAACCAGTAGGGCACATAGGCACGGAGTAACATTTAAGTGATACAGCTGTTCATATACTGTTAGCTGTACCCATAGTTACCCTGGCTTGAACTACTCCGTGCACAGTTGGTGATATATTTGAACCGTTGTTCAATACAACTATCGGACATTCCAGCAGACACATAACGATACTTACTCGGCAATTCTGGTTTCATACAGGAGGTGGAATCTATTCCTTATTCTATATATTTCCCCCTTCCTGACAGATATAGCAAATGCGCCCGTAAGGTGTAGTGGGCAGTGCTTCTCATCCACTTGGCCGTTCCTCAGCCGCATGGTTGAGAGGGAAGCCACCATTCGCTGGTGCCTGTTCTCGATCTTCATCATTTTCAATTGTTTTATTTATTTTTTTTATTTTTTATCTTAATATTAGTCTATCTTATAAGTTTATTAAACAATATAGTAACTTAAATTTACGGGGATATCCTAATAACTACTATTACTAATAGAATAAGATTATAACGCAAGGTATATACTAGACCATTCACTTATATACTCAGTTACTGTTCCTATATATCTATATATTCTGGTATATATACCCGTAACCCTATCAGCAGACAAGATCATGGCTATACAGCACTTGCCTGTTAGTATATCCCGCATATTGTATGTTCTTCTGGGACCATATCCAATACAGAGCCTTGCCTCTAAGTTAATCGGAGAAAAATAGCTTGGCCCAAATCATTTTCAAACTTGACCCGCTCCTATATAACCTTAGTCCGTTGTGCCACTTGTTGCCCGTTTCCTCATCTCGTTGGGAGATGGTGCACTGCGCCTCATGCCCAGGCTAGAGGCCTGCTCATCATTGGAAGCTTGGGGCGCAGAGGAGTGCTTGTTCTTTTGAGTTTCCAAACTTGACGGCGATCTGCTGGGTGTGGTGGTTACTTCTGTATTGTGAGAAGTACCGGTCACAGCCCCAAAACGACTGCTATAACGCTTTTCCGTCAAATGGCAAAGAGCATCTTCTGTCATTGAACCAACCAACTGCGCCGAATTGCCCGTAGATGACGCTTTCTTGACGTCGAATAGATCCGCTAAAGTAGTTACCACTACTTGATCGCTGTTCTCTTCGGCAACCACTTCCCCGACTTTGTATATCTTCTGACGGGACACCTCGGTGGCCACCTTGCATACCTCTAGGCATTGCATCGAGATGCTGATGTCATCTTTTAACCGCTGCCGGTCGTTATCATCGTTTGGACCATTGGTGAGCAAAAGGATCTCCAAACGTTTGCCAAGTTGACCTATGATGTCTGTGAAGGTATCCCGGTTTTTATCCAAGGCTTGCCGCGTCAGCAACTGCGCTTCGAAGACCTTTTGCGTGCCATCTTCATCAGTACCGCGAGAGGTTCCTTGTAATAGAGACGATCCCCGGTTTGTCAAGGTTTCGATATAAGATTTCGCATCCTGGCAAATCCGAAGGCATTGCTTGGTTACTTGTTTCTCGTCATTCAGATCTGGGCCTACTTCTGAGGCTTCAACCGTATCCATAGTCATTCGCGCCAATTTCTCATCAATCCGCTGTAACTGGACCTCAAGGCTATATGCTGTGTCCTGGACCATTTCATTGTACTCTTCAAGAACTTGTTGGGAGATTTTGGTAGTTTGCCTAAGAGAGACAACATGAGACAAGTCAGGCTTTGGCAGGGAATCATAACTAACATCGTAATAGTGCCTAGGCCCACTGAGATTGTTGACTTATACCCTGCGATAGTATCTATGAATTCATTGATATCACCGCGCATAAATTCCAGTTTAGCCCAATCGCGAAGGCCAGTCTTCGATTTGGCACCGAAGGCTTTCATCGATCCTTCGAATTCACGGCATACCTGGCTGCATCGGTTCACTGGATCTTCAAGAAGGGCCAGCATAGACATTTCGGACTTGTTCACTTGTGCCAGAGCGTCCAAGATATTGGTCAGGTCCCTCAGCTCCTCTTGAAGCCTACGCAAAGTCTTGTCACGATCTCTAAAGCGTTTGATGGTTTCCACGAGGGACCTTGCCGATTGGATAGCAGCTGTAATGATACCCACTGCCGAGGCAGTGACGCTCAAAGGATCCGCCATGTTCAACCTTTGCTGCAAGATTTGAAATAGTTGCCTTGAAAAACGTGCGACGCAGGAGTAGTGAAGGAGGAAATGCCTCCTGTTGGAGCGAGGGGTGGTACAAGTTTAAATATCAACTGCTTGTATCCCACACGGCACATTGGATTGGTCCAAGTTAAGCGCCGCGGCTTGATGATGCGAGGGAGGGGCAGAGCTGCAGACCCACTTATTCTGTATGGATTTGTGTGTGAATCGGACCGTGCGGCGCTTAAAAACTATAGCGATGGCCCAATCTCCACCATTAGCGGCGCTGGCTTCGCAACTGTGGCTGTTCCAGACTTCTAGGCTTTGTGACAGAGGGATGATTTTGTTGGTTGCGGGGAGGTAGGTGAGGGGAACGGCGCTTGAGGTAGAGAGAGATGAGCCGCAGATACCGATAGACAAGGCCTAATTGGCATGTTAGGGGTTTTAACCGCATACTGTTAAGAAGAGAAACCACTCTACAACTGACTAAACTAGTCAAGTTAGTTAGTTACGGAGTAAGTCTCTTAGGTCAGCAGACCCACCCGGTGCCCTTCGGCCTGTTCGTCTGCTTTAAAACACACACAATATCTTGTATCTAAACAATCAATTCAAAGCATGGAGACGACATTAAATACTATTACGATACCTCTCCCATCCTGGTATCAGGATATATATTTCTGGGAAAGCTGGCTCCCAGGCCATGGAGGGGAAAAGCAGGAAGATGAGGTGATTGCAAGTCGCACATCGAGTAAAATTATACTAGGACACGTGACATTAACGGCGCGTATAATGTCAAGCCACATTGGATGGAATACCTAGCTCTTACCTAAATTTTCAGACGTGCTGAGTGATTGGGGAAAATATCCAAGCGGAATAGATCAAAACAAACAAACAAATAAATGAATACAACAAATAGAAACACCAAGTTGCAGGCGCTCTGCAATATATACTCCCTCGTCGGTATCCGGTTTTACTCTGTAACCCTACAGGTCTTTCACAGTAGAAGATTTGCGATGGGAACTCCAACCCCAAGAACCGCCATTGATGACTGATATAGATGCGGCAATTAGCTTATTGTAACCCTGGCTTTAGTCCTGAATCGCCAAAACCGAGAGGTCTGAGCATCCCAATGAAGCATGGTCGGCCCTTCTAGGCGACATCACCCAGAGAGAGCTAAATAAGAGGAGCTTCAATGCCAGAGAACCCCATTACAGGGATCCATCAATACCTTCTTCGGATCTTGGACGCAGCTCGAATAAGCTCCATAACCCAACTCCGCCGGAAATCCCACGGATCATCCCCCCTCCGAGGTAAACCACACCACCACATTTTAAACGAATCTTGAGGCGAAAGTCTCGTGGGCAGCAACAGCGGGAAGCATGGGCCACCATTCGGACCGACCGGATGAGCAGTCGTGTTGAACAGTGAATCCCACCGACCCCCTAACCCTCAATATGTCCTACAACTGCAGTCTACATATGAGCCCTGGCTCACATGGGAAGGGAGACACGCCCTCTAACGATTCTGTGAAGGTATTCACATAACCTCCAGTCAGAAAAAACTTCTTCACACCGAACGCTTGCTGCTAAAGTCATTATTTCGTTCGGAGAAATGCCCCGCATCTACCGCATCTGGTGGAAGTGATTGAATACCAGGATTTTCAATTCCCTCCTATGATAGCGAAGTGCTACTTAATGAACGTCTCGCAAAAAGCACTTTACAATCTAGTTCAATCTATTGACACCAGCACAGATATTGACTGCGGTGAAACCACAGGCCAGGAGAATATTAGTTGGGTCGGATGACCAGCAGCAACTCCCTCCTGTTGGTTCTCTATTTCAAACACCAAAAAGAAAAAGAAAAAAAAATTATATATAGAAATTAAAATAAAAAGGCGTTATTCTATTAGAACCCCGTGAATGGCTTTATCCACGCTATGTCACTCGCCATTAGCAACGTCAAGACAGATGGAAAGCGGCAAAGCCTCCTCATATCCATTCAAACCTACCCCAGAGAACCTTTCGAGAGGCAAATCAGAAATACTTGGCACATATAGACATGTTTAAATAACTTTACACAAGTCTTCAACCCAGTCATGATCTTCAACTGAAGGTGACAGTCCGCCGTAGTCACAAATCAACATCAAAGGCCCTTCCCATCGAACCCGACTCATGGACCCGACAATTCCCCCAAACCGGCCCATAGGCAAAAGATACCTCAGTTACACGCCCAGCCATATTCATCTTTATAGTCGATATAAAGACTCTTGGAACTCTGGCCCATCTTCGCAACCAAGGGTGCACAGGCAAAGTTGCTGATGTAGATCGGTCCCGCATACTGGCTAAATGTACCGACATCCTTGTCGCAGTGTTCGCCCTTCCAATCGCACACGCCCAGGTACATGTATTGCGCCTTTCTGACATTGTTGTCCAGGATGGCGCAACCCTTATCCTTGCCAATATAGGTGTAGAGTGTACCTAGTCGTTGCTTGGGGTCTGTGCCTTCTGGGAGAGGAATTGCATGGTTCAGTTCGTATCCTGATCCGCAGATGGTGGCTGCTCGAGCTGCTAGGTTGGCTTCATTTGCTTCCCGGGTGTCTAGGCCCTCGGCGAGGGTTAGGGTGGTCGTGGAGAGGAGAGTGATGATGTTGAGGAGCTTCATTTTGGTTGGAGGGGGAGTTTGAATTAGACGGTTCTGTGAAGGTGCTTGGGGGGATAGTGGGCCATGGTGGGGGTGTGACGGGTTTAAATTCGAAAAGACTGTCGCATAAGGCTGGGACTCATGTCTCATGGAGTCCAAGAATAGCGGCCATATTAAGCTATACGAAGTGATCTACAGGGCCTTGGGGCCACTCTATGGCAAACACGAGGTTGAAAGTGCCCTATCTGGACTTGGGAGAGTCTCAATAGCCTGTGATTGGATAATGACGTGAAAAAGACGGGGCATGTCACCGGACAATGAGTATTATTGGATAGGATTCTCTTTCATGGGGAAGGAAGTGGGTCAGGTATGCTGTCCTTAATATTTTATACGAGAAGAGATGCTCGTATTGATGAATTGGCATATCACTAGGGAGTTGGTACATATTGTACATAAGGGGCCAAAAGGCTTCCAACACCACCATATCATCAGAGTTCGGTCTTTAGGCGAGACATAAGGGAGACACAATTCGTCAAGGCCGCCTTGTTGGTGAAGTATCGGTTTGCATTCTTCCTGTCCAGGAACAATCGCGATCCCGGCCTTCTTAGCCAATTAATAGATGATAGCACTGAGCATCGACGAGGTCGTGATGTCGCCGCCTAATCCCTCCCATAAGGGTCTTGGAACCTTATCAGACAGGACTTCTGTGGAAGAGTTGTCTCAGCGGATTGATCCTAGTCAACTGAATTATTTAATATGCATAGGATACGACTGGAGGCAGAGGAGCCTCGCAACGTACGAGGAAAGGGGGTTAGACCGAAGAGAGATACGAGCGGTACTTTCTCCACAAGCAGATATGATCGCCGTTCCGGGTGGAGAGTGCCTTCATCGACGTAACATGCAGATCATTTACCCGCCACTGACGGAACCCAGATCCAATTGACGGCCGCATTGTTCATCCAACAAATATAACTTCGGTGTCCGCGGGCGAAGAGCTGGCACTCCAAGCATGCATTCGGGAATTGGTCTCTATTGCTTTCCATAGACACATGGCCACTAGCTCGGCTCAAGCGCATGGGTGAGTATTGCCCCATACATCCTGGCGGAAAAGCATGTGGTTGGCTATCAAGACATGATAGTTCCTGTCACTGGCCCAACTCTACCACTCTGACAAGTCATCAATGAATACAAGATTAATCAAGTATACGTTATGTAAGAGCAGTACTGACAAAGCCTGCACTAGGTTACTAGCCGAACCACCTATTCATCATCACGAAAGTACAGTTCTATGTGCTATTTACCGATACAGGTTGTACCGGTGTGTCTCGATTCAAATGTCTTTCAAATACATTAGGGCTAGAGAGTTGTAGATCTCAGTAGTCATGGCTAGTGAAGGCCAACTAGTTAATCGGCTGCCATAACCTCCAAAAGAAATATAGTACAAGCATTGATCCATGATAATTGGATACTGCATCTTCTGATCACTCGATGATCTAGACCGTTCTTTGAGAATAAAACCGTTGAACAGTTGTACCCACTTCTAATATGTCTCGCAGTTTCGAATGGGTCACTAAGAAAAAGGTAACATTGACTCAACATAACACAGCCTACTCAACCCATCTTACGATTGCAGTTTCCAGATCCCTACATAGTAGTAAATTATATAGTATGGTTACAAGTAAGTGGTGATGAGATGCAATATAAAACCAGTGAATGGGTGAGAAAGTATATATTTTGAGTAAGGGAGGACGCAGTGCGCAAGTTGAGTCATCCGAGGATAAGGATATCTCGAACCATGGCCTCTGACTGTCAAAAACATAACTTAGTAACAACTTACTCCATATTGAAGATCAAGTTATCGATCCGATTGATCGATAGGCAACGACGCCAATTCGCGGGGTCTCCAAGGAAGGATTCCGCGCGCCCCGAGGGAAGCCGTCGGACTCAATTCCGACATTCCGAGCGGAGACATTTGGCTTATCTCGATTTGGAAACTGTTACGCTGACTTCATGCATAATAAGCACGCCTCTTCCTACCTTTTGTTCTCTTTCTTCCTTAGACAATTATCAGATTCAGATTAACCATGGCGCCTCATCCCCTTGCCATTCTCTCTGAGGAGGAGACAAACATCGCCCGCGAAGTTGTTGTCGCTGCACACCCAAACACAGTCCTTCATTTCCGTGAGATTTACTTGTCGGAACCACCAAAAGAGCAACTTCAAGAGTTCTTGGCCCTTGAACATGCTGGACGTCTCAGTCCTACTACTCCCCGCCCCCCTCGGCTGGCTTTGTGTCAGTACGATGTGATTAGCGGTGACCGCATTCCGGTCTATCAAGAGGCGGAGGTCGATGTGAATACCCGCAAGCGTGTGCAGCACAAGATTATTGGGCAGGAGCACCATGCTGCCTTGACTCTGTAGGTCTTTCACTGATGTATTGATTGTCGATACAACACTAACCTGATCGACAGGGCCGAATTCGACGTCTTGGTCGAACGCTGTCTGGCTTCTCCATTGTTCCAGAAAGCCATGGCGGACTTTGATCTCCCCAAGGGCTTTGAGGTGGTCATTGAGCCGTGGCCATACGGCGGACGTGACTACTCCGACCCTAACCGGCGTTTCTTCCAAGCCCTGGTCTTCGCCACAAACGCGGCCAAGAACAACGAAGATGCTAACTTCTACTCTTACCCTCTCCCCATCATCCCTGTGATGGATGCCACTACCCAAGAAATTGTCCGTATTGACCGTCCCGCAACCGGAGGTAAGGGCGAGGGATTGCACGAGCAGACCTTCTCTCGGGACATCATCGGCCATTGCAAGGATTCAGACTATGTACCGGAACTGCTCCCGAACGGAAGCCGGAAGGACTTGAAGCCCCTGAACGTTGTGCAACCTGAAGGTCCTTCCTTCAAGATCACCAACGAATCGCTTGTCGAATGGCAGAAGTGGCGGTTCCGTGTCGCCTTCAACCCGCGCGAGGGTGCGACGATTCACGATGTCTGGTACGATGGCCGCAGTGTCATGTACCGACTGGCTATTAGCGAGATGGTGAGTCAGCCAACTTTGGGACCCCTACCCGGGGAAGCACTAACAGTAGCAGACGGTCCCATACGCCGATCCCCGGCCCCCATACCACCGTAAGCAAGCTTTCGATTTCGGCGACGGTGGCGGTGGTAACATGGCCAATAACCTGTCTATTGGCTGTGACTGCCTGGGTGTCATCAAGTACTTCGATGCCGTCATCACCGGTGCAGATGGCAAGGCCCAGAAGCTGCCCAACGCAATCTGCTTGCACGAACAAGACAACGGCATTGGTTGGAAGCATTCCAACTGGCGGACTGGTCGCGCTGTCGTGACTCGCCACCGGGAGCTCGTCGTGCAGTTCATCATCACCCTGGCCAACTATGAGTACATCTTCGCCTACAAGTTCGACCAGGCCGGTGGCATCACGGTCGAGTCGCGGGCCACGGGTATTCTGAACGTGGTCAACATCGACCCTGGCAAGACGAGCGATTACGGGAACGTAGTCAGTGGAGGTGTTCTGGCCCAGAACCACCAGCACATCTTCTGTGTCCGGATGGATCCTGCCGTTGATGGAGCGAACAATTCCGTTGTCATTGAAGAATCGCATCCTGTACCGATGAACGAAGCCACCAACCCCAACGGTAACTACTACAGAGTCACGAATCAGACGATCGAGCGCGCCACGTATCTCGATGCCGCCCCGCAGCTGAACAGAGTGGTCAAGATGGTCAATCCGAACAAGACCAACCCCATCAGCCAGAAGCCTGTGGCGTACAAATTCACCCCTTTGGCTACGCAGACCCTCTTGGCGGATCCGAACTCCATCCAGGCTCGGCGTGCCCAGTTTGCCCAGCACCATGTCTGGGTCACCAAGTATCGTGACGCGGAGCTGTATGCTGGCGGTCGCTACACACTCCAGAGTCAGGTAGAAGTGGACGGTGTAGCGGACGCAGTCAAGCGAGGAGACGCTGTCGATAACACCGATGTCGTGGTCTGGAGCACGTTCGGTATCACCCACAACCCTCGTGTTGAGGATTGGCCCGTTATGTAAGTTGACCTTGTTTGCCTATCCTTGGGAATATTATGCTAACAAATAAACAGGCCAGTTGAGATCTTCCAGCTTATGATCCGGCCATCGGACTTCTTCACTGAGAACCCGGCGATAGATGTTCCGTCCGGCAAGAATGCGGCCTCTCGTGTCGTTCAGTCGGAGTGCTGCCGGAACGCGCATATTTAGGTGATGGGAAAGAGGATATTCCCGAGTTGATGAATTTCTTACTCTTTGTACAGTATATAGTTAGCGTTGGACTTGGCAGTTGTTGGTGCGGTCGGGCTGTCAGCGTAAATAGGCCGATTTGGACGTTTCGAGCGATTCAATCTTGAACCTGTGAATTCAATTCTGATACATTTTAAGGTCCCTATTCCTAATATGTCTTTCTTCTCAAGGGCTCCCTAAATATTTGCTACTGCAGTGAACAAACCAAAAGCCAACAACAACTCATGAGGCATGCGACTACGCGATATGCCAGCGACTCGTATCCGCCTCAAGAAGAACCCTACCCAATGAATTCTCAGCACAGCCACTCCACATTCGAGGCTAAACATTGGCTTGCAGTAGAGTAACACAGTCCTACGAATCGAGGCTGAGCGGCGCAGTTACCCCTCATGGCAAAGCCATTTATAAGTCGCGTACCGTGAAAAGGAAACTGGGGTCTGATGCTGTGCATCCTGTACAACTTCCGCGCGAATCTGAAATATTGTAAAGATGCTGTCGTCGCGGGCAGTTCGTACTCGTTCCAGCCGCAGCAGAATTATTCCTGCCGATTTACCTGTAACTGAGTCCTCCGACTCAGAGAATCTATCTGCGCCGTCAGATTCAAGCGACGCTTCCGATGCACCAGAGGCTCCCGACAGGAACAAAATCTCCTCTGGGCCGGGGGCGCGGAGTAAGCGGACTTCGCTGCCACTCTTTCCTGAGAAGACCAAAGTCCAGCCTGGTCGTTTGGCGTTTAGGAGCCCTGATAACGACTGCTCTGGAGATAGACAGCAGGGGCTTCCGAAACAGGTGGAACAAGCAAATGAGACGTTAGCCAACCTCCGCCGTAGACGAGTCGAAACTGTTCATCGCCTGATGGCTCTCGGAACCGATCAACATATTGAGGGGTTGCCGGACATCGTCCAGTGGAAACGCCAGGAGAATACGTTAAGCGAAGGGAAAAGGGACAAAGTGAGCGAGGTGGAGAATGTGCTTAAAAAGGCGTTGAATGACAACGTAAGAAGGGCCACACAAGAAGAGGCTCCGATAGATGCCAACACAGAGCGCCACCACACCTTTGACTCTTTCGTAGAGAACGCAAATAGGGTAACAGAGAGATGGATGAAGATCCACAAAGGGCTTACCGATGCCGAGAAAATCCGACAGAGGATACTTCACGCGAAAGCTATCCGAGACGTGTTCGCACGGGAGTTATATCTGGAGGGGTCTATTCCACGGAAGACCAAAGCCAAGGTTTCATCCAACGGCGCAAAGCCTTACAATGGCACGAAGCAAGCTCCGTTCACATATGATGCGATTAGACCCGGTCAGTTCAGGGTTCTTGTTTTACATCCTGCCAAGGATGCATCCTTTCCTCTTGTCTGTACACTGCAAGTCAAGTCTCTTAAAAAAGAGAGCAAGCTCAACTACGCTGCACTTTCATATTGCTGGGGAACAGATTCAGACCAGCGCCGACTGTTGATTTTTCCCGGCTCTAAGCGGACGGCCAAGAAGTGGAAATATGTCGCACGACACGCTACAGAGATGTCCATTCGAAACAACTTGTTCCAGGCATTGCTGCGGCTACGAAGAAAGCAAGTACCGATAGCTCTGTGGGTCGACGCAATTTGTATCAACCAGGAGGACCAAAAGGAGAAGACAGAGCAACTCCAGCAAATGGCCACCATCTATCGGATGGCGACCCATGTGTGCGTGTGGCTGGGTGAGGCGGATCGCGAAGGGAGAAGCGATCGCGCGATGAATTTTATCAAAAAGATTATGGATTTCGCGTTTCTCGAGAGGCTAGCGAATGACAAGGCACAGGCTGAGAACTGGTATGCTCTGGCGGAGCTTATGAGAGACCGCTGGTTCTCTCGTCGCTGGGTTGTCCAAGAGATCTCACTGGCGAAATCGGCAGCAGTTTATTGTGGTGCAAAGACCGTACAATGGGCAGAATTCGCCGACGCGGTTTCGATTTTCGTAGCGACTCGGGATAAGATTAGGGAGCTGTTCGATTTTGAAACCTGGAAGGAGGGTCCGCAGACTCTGGGAGAGGTCCAGTCGTTTGGAGCGAGCATTCTGCTTGAAGCAACGAGTAGACTGTTCTTAAGAACGCCGAGTGGTGAAATCTTGCGACCTCTCAAGGGAATTGAGTCTCTGGTGACATCTCTAAACACCTTCGACGCGACCGATCCACGCGATATCGTGTACAGCCTTGTGTCCATCGCCAGCGATACACGAGACATTTCTGTTTATGCCGATGAAAGGCAAGGACAACAAGAAACCATGTCCCCGCAACTTGTCATTGACTACAGACTGGATGAGATTCAGGTTTACCAAAACTTCATCAGATACTGTATCGAGACTTCAAAATCGCTGGATATTATTTGCCGCTCGTGGGCAATGCCACCGAAGATGGTAAAGGGGTCCTTGCCCTCTTGGATTCGGCTTCTTCGTGATTCCGAGTTCGGCGAGCCAGAAGAAGTCTATGAGGGGCGAAAGAATGGAGAGTCTCTTGTAGGGGCTGTCGGCCAATCACGCTATAACGCCTCTGGTGGTACACCGTTCAGGCCAGTAACACCCAGCACCGATGATCACAACTGTTATCAACACGATAGCTCGCTGCCGAATGGGCAACAGGAGGCAACTTTGTCCGATCAGGAGGTTGTCCAAGAAAGGCCGTCAAGTTTGTGGGTCAAAGGTTTCAAGCTGGCTAGAATTGAAGATGTATCATTGGTGAATGCACCAGGCTTGATTCCACGAACATCTTTACGCGACATAGGTGGCTGGCCAGGGATTAGCAAGAGTCCTGATAGTGTACCAGATCACATATGGCGGACGCTGATAGCAGATAGAGACGCCGAGGGCCAGACCCCACCGGCTTGGTATCAAAGAGCGTGTCTACGATGTTTAGAAATCGCTGATACCTTTAACAACGGAGACCTCAATATCGGTCAGCTTCTGCAAGGCCCATCGGATATGCTTCGCGGCTACCTCACCCGAGTCCGCAATATTACTTGGAACAGAAAGTTCTTCAGGGCTGTTATGAGGACTGCCCATGGGGATGCCACTCACGGAGAACAAAACTCGGAAAAGACAGACAAGGTGCCAAAGCCATGTGACATGGATAATGTAGAGTTCGCATCTGAAGAGGAAACTACAGAGAGCCTAGATGGGGAGGAACGAGATTCCTGGGCTGAAGATGGTCTTTTTGGTCTCTGTCCACCAGGCACCAAACGAGGGGATTTCATCTGTATCTTGTATGGTTGCAGCGTACCGCTGGTCTTAAGACAGTCCACCAGAAAACCGACACGGGACAGTTTTAAGGTAATCGGTGAAGCTTATGTGCATGGTAAAATGGACGGCGAGGGACTAGTGGACTTAGAGAGTGGAAAGTCACTGGGTCTAGAGGCGGTCTTTGCTCTGATATAGAGCCCCCAGCTCTTCCTCGTGCGATGACTCGCTATGCTGTTCACACCAGGATGACGTTTATATTTCTGAAATTCGCCCCATGTGATGATAGAGTCGTCCAATCCTGAATGCTGGGTCTCACTTTTCTGTTGTACCTTTGCTCTAGACCATAATGAAGAATTTAACCTTCTTATTTCGGGAAGCAATGAAGGAGGAAGGAAGGTCGCCACCAAGCAGGCCCCCAGAAAGTAATCTATGAGTATTTCAGTGTTCTTTAACATAGTATGAGTTACATTAAAGACAGGCTTTCTCTATAATTATCGCTTCTTGCGAACAGCTCAATTGTTTGGGTGCTACTTGGGGGTGTGGCATCTAGAATATTGTGATTGGTCTTCCAATTTCATCCCTCGGCCGGCGTCTGATAAGCATAGGGATTCTCTCTAAGTGGCTGCAGCCACTTCTCTTTCGTCAAACAGGGCTTATTATACTCCAACACCAACCCATGTAGTTGAATCTCATCACGGATCCTATCCATGCGGTCCCATGGATACCCCTGCCCTTCCGTACTCTTCTTGTAGGACGGCTTAAAAACAATATCGATCTTCCGTAGGGCGGCCTTCCTCTCTATTGCAGCTTCAGCAAATGGTGTTACCCAGTGCTCTTCTTGCTCTCCAAAATCTGTCCAGGCCTCAGAATGTTGACCATAGATTGAGAAGTCCAGGATAAAGGTATGCAGGTTGGGACCAAGCAATATGTCAGCGTGCGATATAGAAAACGCTAATTTCTCAGTGGCATATCGAGGCCAGCCTCCAAGCTGCCATCTTGAAAGTGTGAGAACTTCTAATTTGGGAAAGCCAGATGCCTGAAGGAGTTCATTTCCACCAAATGGCAAGTACCCGATATTGATAGATTTCAAAGTGTGCTTGTGGATGGCAAGCCATTCACTAAGTATGGGAAGGTCCATGTAAAAGGGATTGTTATAGGAGCTGTCGAAGCGGAAATGGACCAATGATTCAGGCCAATTGATAAGCTGCTGTGTGGCTTCGGGAGTCTCTTCGTAGTCACTCAGACGGAGAGACGTAAATTTTGCGGCCCGGTACTTCTAGGAGTAGTGTCAATTCTCATATACAATTGGAGTGGAGTTATCTGTGATACCTTTGGTTCCAGCAGAACAGAGGCTTCCGTGCTAGTCGACTGTCTGTAAACTCCACAGAGTGTCAAACTCTGGAGGGATAGCATATCAATTTGCTCGACAATATCTCGTAAAAAGAAGCCAGGGCTCTGCAAGTTACTGGAAAGCATGATAAAGGGAAACTCGGGGATTGCCAACCAGTGTGGTGGTGAAAGGAGAGATTGAATGTCGTTTTTTTACGTCCAGTTCTCCGCAACCCCGCATCAAAGAATGCCCGGTTAATCTATTAAGCTAGTACTTAACTATTAGGCTAGTATGTTTACATGTCGGCTAGTATTGATACATGAGTCAGTGAGCCCTCACTTGATTCTAATTTCTAAATCCGTCTCAAATCTTCAGCAGGGCGCCTTTCACGGAACGACTCAGCTGAGCAGTCCAAAGTGTGTTCTCGTTGAGAATAAACATCTGGCCATTACGACCAAAGGAAAAGTTAGCCGCTCCATCTTTGATGAGAATCTTGCCCAGGAGGACGCCACCAGGCGACCAGACGTTGATGCCGTCTCCACAGCCAGCATACACGTTGCCGTCCATATCAAGCTTGATACCATCAGGGACACCCGTGTCAGCCATCGCAAAAACACGGCGATTCGTGAGAAACGGTTCCCCGCCGATGATGGACACGTCAAAAGCGTAACTAATGCAGCAAATCAGAAAAGGCAAAGCGGTATTGAGCGGCTGAGTAAGGAAGTTAACATACATAGTGGACGGTCCGGTAGGATCATTGGTACCATCACCGAGAGCAGACGCGGTATCTGTGACATACACGGTCTTCTCATCCGGCGAGAAAGCAATCCCATTTGGCCGACCAAATCCATCGGCAACGACACGCACGTTCTTGGTGACAGGGTCAAACCGATAGACCTGGTTCGGCAACTGGGGCTTTGGACGGAATCCTTGTTTAGAACCATAGCTGGGATCAGTAAACCAGATCGACCCATCGCTATGAACGACCACGTCATTGGGCGAGTTAAATGGCCGACCGTAAAAGCCACTGACGAGTAGCTCTGCTTCATACGGAGAGTCATTCGACATCTGGTATAAACCGCTCTTTTCGGTTTGATTTCCCTGACCACAGAAGAGAATCCCGTCGCCATGGTTCACAGCACCGTTCGCCATGGGAATAGTGGTTTTGATAACTTCGCTGGTCACAGGATGAGCGTTGACCTTGACTTTAGAAATTGCAATAGTCGAATGGTTAGTGACGGAGTCCGTAAAGATATTGCTGGTCAAAAATAGCTCGTCAGTAGACGGGATAAAGACGCTGGCTTCGTGCGCAAATGGGATATCATCATTCTTGAGGAGCGCCTCCAGTTTAGGAGCAGACCCGATAATGTTCAAGAATCTGTTATCGTGGATCTCAAACGTGGACGGAATCTGAGAGATATTGGCCAGTTGGCCCGGGAAGGTCAGATTGCTAGCCATCGTGCACAGAGTCTGGCTGATACGTAACATCAGAGTGCTGGGACGGGGATGAGCACTTTATATTGAGCCACGGCACAGAACCACGCTAGTGAATCCTCTATCGACTGGGCTTCCTATTCTGGATTCATGGTCGATCATCTCCATCAGATTAGGATATGGGATCCACTTTCCAGGATTGACTTTTCATTTGTCGCGGAAATATTCTCCGAAGTTCCGCCGTACAGATTGGCAGCTGGATGTCATTCTTGATATGCGATTCATGCAAAAGCAATCAACGATACGCTGTGGGGTTGCCAGATTATACGACTCTTTGCTGTAGCACACGGTGTTTGTAAACGGCAGTGTGCCACCCTAAAGATATTACCAAAATACCACCTCGGAAAGGGTCAAGCGGGTCCACGTATATAAAAGCGGAGACATGCCTAGTTTTCTGTTGTCATCATGTTCGGTCACCGAGGCACAAGAATACTCTCGATCATACATTTTAATCAATAAAGGGGAAAGCGGTCGTAGACTGGGAGCGTGCTCTTCGTGGATCTGACAGCTTTTTCTCCATTAATCGAATCCCAGCCAAACTCCCCGCCAGCTTCAAGAGAGATCCCGATGCTTCATCAACTCGTTTTGACGGGATTAGGATAGAATTGCCACCTAACAGTGCGGAAGCCGAGGAGAAGCTCCTCGGGTATCTCCAGCATGAGATCAATGAAACGTGGTCATTGGCGAGATTGAATCTGGATTGTAGCAATTTACGCATGTTCCGGACAACCAAGGAGTATATAGGGTTATCCCATCCGAACACCATACCTGGTGACAAGGTTGTCGTTCTTTTGGGGGCGCCAGTTCCCCTGGTTCTGCGGGAGTACAGCGAAGGATATATTCTAATAGGGCAGAGGTAAGCTTGACTACTTTTGATACACTGTGTCTATCATTTGCTTACCAGTCGCATCCATAATTATATTCATGGCATCATGGATGGGGAGTTTATTCAGGCTGAGATGCACAAAAGTCGAGGGCGTGAACCTCAAGACTTTGAATTATTTGACATTACTTAGGTCATTTTGTCGGCAACAAGTCCTTGTACACTCTGGATCGAGAGTTCATCATAGTTGACTGTAGTTGATAGGATGTCTCCTTTACCTAAGACATTTATCACGAGGATAGACAAAGCTCGCACAAAGTGTTAATTCATAGGTTGACGATTTCATTCCTATAGTCGTGATTCGCAGCGCTTTCCCATCATACATTACGTGGCAGTATACCAAACACAATGGTAGACTATTTGGTCTCATATAAAGAAGCGCGACGATGCAACTTCCGAGACTTCATCTGGATATTTTGGAGAAAACGAAAAAGAAAGAAAATACAACGGGAAGGATATGGGCTAGAAAAGTACCCCGACTCAGCCCAAGGGGCAGGATTGTCGAGAACATGGACGCTATCACTTACCCACCTACTTTTTCCTTTCTTCTTTTTCTTTTTATTGAAATACCCACTTGGCCAGTGACGGCCGCATTTGATTTAACCTCTCATGTGATTAGGGTTTGAAAAGAAAACTTGTCTGCGTTTATGATATGTAAGGCGGTCTCAAGCGTCCCTGTCGTTACCAGTGCATAGCGTTGCCTCGACAATAGGCAGCACACAGCTTATATATGCACGTCTGTATGTCCGTCCTCTCACTTTCCTTAATATGTCAAAGTTGGACAATGCCGATCACTTTATGGAGTCTAAGCTTTGGTGCTGCCTGCACAGTAAGTCGAACAAATATCAGCCGCACGGCGCACGCACAGTCTCCAGGTGACTATGGTACCTGCTTTCCCTTGGGTCGTTATTTTCTCGGTAGTGATGCAGCTTGTTATTTGGGCCTTTTCGAGGAAAGCGTGGGGTTTATGACATGTCCGAACATTCTATCCCCTTGCTTTTAGGGTCAAGCTGGCCGACGATCTCTCGGCTGGGATTTGGAGTTGAATGGATCGGCAGAAAAATGAACAGACCACAGCTCGGTGAAAACAGTTTGCCTGCTAGGTATGGACAGCATGGCAGAACCAGTCTAGCTAGGGTTCTTCACAGAGAAGACTCGGTGCATCGTGTATCGTACTTGTTACAGGTTGACAAGATCTGCAGTTGTGGAAATGGATGGATTGAAGCACTGAGTCGTTCACACTAGCTCCCATTCATTCTAATACGTGGAGGAGACTTGCTGGCGGTGGCTTGAGTTATTTGCGCTCACCCCACCTATGTGGACCAAGTTCCGTGCTGCGTACTTTATCTTGAACATTCTGGACTGCGGATTGTCGTTGTTGGTTGAGCCCAGTGGTCTCTGGGATATGAGACGATATCAGATCGTTCCCAAGGACCGTACAGTGATTAAAACTTATCCGGAAGGGTTATGGTTGGCTATTATCGATACCGGGTCGATGGACTTTAGTTTCTAGATAATTTTCTATTCAGACAAATCACGGTGCAGTCAGCACAGGGCACCAAAAAATCGAGTATTCCAGTGCTGAAGTGGCGGAGCAAGTTCGTCTATGCATGGATTCTATTGGCTAACTAAGATATATCACCCTCACCACTGTGGGCCAGTAGGAGAGCTTATCTGGTGCCGTACCTCGTAAAGAGCTCTCTAACGAGCACGAGGCTCCGTGTAGAAAGGCACATGTACTTGCGAAAACAGCCATGAGAGTGACTGTTAGCTGTACCAGCCGTCCCCGGCTTTTCCTTTCCTACCTTACTTTTTTGGGCCGTCATATGTCAGGCCATCGGCGTTAAGATTGGTTCGATCCTAGGCCACCGCGTGTACTCCACTTGGCTCCGTCTCGACAGTCTGGCCCTGACTGGAACTACCATTAGCAAATTATGACACTTTGCAGTCAGGTGAAATTATTTAATGACCCACCACGGCAGTATAAAGACGAGTTCAACCCGGATTTTGCAACACCTCACATCTGTTCGGACTATCGTGAAGGGTGATTCATTTCACCTGAGGCTGGGCTTGTTGTTTAGCGCGGTCGCACGAGGCGGAGTCAGATGTAGGGTTTTTTTTTTCCTACATAAAACCCCTCATCTCCCCCCAAACGCGCTGGCTTACAGCCCAACTTCCTTCCTGACAGCCCTGCGCCACAGTCGGAACAACATAGCCATGCCGACAAACAACATCACACAGGCGGTCGATGAGATTATCGACTGGCTGAAAGAAGTTATATGTTTCAATGACGGATCGGAACTGGCAGAAATTATCCGTCGCGACGGACTGGAGACTTTGACCGACGAAGAAGCCGTGCAGCTTTTGTACCGCCAGTTCGAACGCGAATTTGATCGGTTGAAACGCGTCGATTATACACTTGAGCAGGGGGACGGGCATCCTCTAAAGGGAACGTTAGATGGGAAAGGCCTTACGCCGTCGCAGTTTCTTTTCGGTGAGGATTTCGCCGAGATAAACCGAACGGTGGTCAATTTTCTCTCTTTAAAATGGCTTCTGGAGGATAACCGTCAGGCTTTTACGGCGCATCAACCCAGCGTCGTGCAGCTGTCCCCAGCAACATTCAAAAGCTTTCGCGACTTAGCACGGAGTATCCTGAAAACCCCAGATGATATATTGGCCCTAGTTGTATCATTAGTACTAGGAGACGTGGGGAAAGATCCTGAATTAGAAAAGGAGATTCAAAGGAAAGACGGCCAAAAGCCAAACCATGACGAGGTCCTGGCCAGCGCAATCAAGCTGCGTTTGTTTCGCAAGCCGCTGCGCTTACTCGCGCCGGACAAGCGGACGGAGGTGGTTCTAGGGGTGAAAGTTGGAGCAAAGCTGAACATTCCCCAACTGACACAAGGTGAGAACGTCCCAGGGAGTCTGGAGAGTATTCTCATGCTGCAGGGACAATCACAGGCATTTAAGCTGAAGTACCTCGAGATTATGCTGGATGTATCGGGGGCAGGTGCTCATGTTGACGCGCGTGGTGCTGTTCGCATGATCGAGCCGGTCTGCCAGTCCTTTTTGTCTGCCTACCCGGTATTGGAGCAGGTTATTTCCAAAAAGCTTTCAGTGCGTGACGCGTATAACAAGGTCCTGCAAAATCGAGGTCAGCTACTATCTGACCAAGGCTTTCGTGCATTATCCACAAATAACCGCAGCGAGCGGGCCTTCCTCCGCCTATGTGCGATGGGTAGAGTAGCGGATAAACATCTAGCTGAACTGTTTGAGAAAGCATTCATAGATCTCCCGCAACCTATACAAGAAGAGCTTATCACAGGATTGAACGTTGACGGATGCAACGGCGAAGATGCAGTAATTCTGTACTACATGCCCGCGATATTTGCGGAGGCATTAAGGGTCACCCGTACTGCACCGGATATAAAGAAAGTCCAGGTGCTTCAGAGCCTCATGTCATTCATGGCGCGCACATACAATGATACAAAGCCAGTTGACGGGCATCCCGGCGCCATTCTGGAACGTGACGTGTCGCGGGCGAAGGACTATATACGCAAGGACGGTTTTATCGACGATCCCACCATTTTGGATCAATGCGTTCTTCCAGTGGCGACATGTTAAGGCTGGCCCTGTGTACTTTGCTTTGTCCCCCCCCCACAGACTCCCTAATGTTAAGGTTCAATTACTATTGAGCAACCGTCATGCGAGAATAATGAGAAATGAACTCATGACTTTGGACTATTCTTACTTCAAGCCTTTCCTATTTGAGCCTGGTGTTCTTTTGCCGCGTGCAATACGTTGTTTATCTATTCTTATTCGGCTTTTTTATGACAAGACCTTATGCATATTTCTTTATAATGACGCCGCCACGCTTACTATGAATCTGACTTATGAGGGAGGCCTTTTCTATTTGTCATTTCCTATTTGATGCTTTGTTTGGCAGCGATATCAATGTTTATACGTGCTCGGGAAAATACTTTGATCAATATCAATATTGAAAAATAATCTACTGTACTCATTTATCTGGTAGCGATAAGATAAGCTGTGGCGATAACGAAAGAGAAGTCGTGATTAAATCTCAGGCACCAAGGTTTCGAGCGTCGGAATCACTCGGAATGGGATTCCACTTTTGCACTTCAGCATCAGTCTTGGTGACCCCCGTCATTCCGCACGACGATTGCCTGATCACCTCTCGGAAGCATTCAGCCGATCCCTGAGAGCCTATTCTACGAACTCATTGACTAAGATAATCTTTCACGAGCTCATCCATGCAGTCGGAATCTCCCACGCACAGCAACGTCCCCTCGGAACCCCCTCGGAAAAAGCGAGCCAAATACACTCAGGTCGCTTGGTGCGTCCATCACCTTGGCTGCAACGTTAACATGGGATGCCACTTTGCTGATTAAACGCTTGCAGTAATGAATGCAAACGGCGTAAATTGAAATGCAGCGGCGAGCCAACCTGTTCACGCTGCGCCCGTGATGGCGTGTCATGCATTTACACGCCGAGTGCTTATGCGTTGACCAACGCTGCGAGCTCTGTGGAGGAACCGCACGATGAAGGGTATGGGAAGTTTCGCGTTTGAGTTGAGCACCCGTAGTTGACCAAAATAGGGTATCTGCACGGTTCCAATCAGTTGATCGCCAAATCGAGTCGCTTCAGCGCGAGATGCGAGCGATGGCGGCTCGATTGCGCGAACTCGAATCGTCTTCGCCGGGCAACAGTAATGCAAACCATCCCACTCTGAGGCAGGCTTCTATTGGATCATCTCAAGCGCCAAACACTGGTCTCCAGCGTATTATGAATCGGCCAATGTCACCATATCACGTTGGACCCACGAGTGCGGAGTTCGGTCTCACCGCGCGTCGCAAGCCGTCGGAGGACGACGATGAATTCGAATCCACTGCTGCACCGAGTCCCGTTGCAGCGCCTGATGCGGATATCGCGACCCATGATCCACTCGGAAACCTAGGGATGACGGAGGCTCTTAGGCTGGTGACGGTCTATGAAAACGCGGTGGGCTTGATGTACCCCTGTGTTGATCTGGACAGTGTGCGGGCGTATGTTGTCGATTTCTTTCGAGATGACTCTCGTCAGATTCTGAGCGCGGAGGAACAAGATTGGTTCTTTGCGCGTGATGTCGAGGTGCTGAAAATTATCTTGGCAATTGCTTTAGTGACGGAATCGCATGGGCGGAGTGGGCGAGCTGCGGTGTTGGCTGAGCGTGTTGAGGATCGTTTTGCGACTCGCGTGAATATCCCCGAGGTTGACATGAAAGAACTTCTGATACTGACCTTGCTGGTGTGTAGCCTATCCGCTCTGTCCCCGTCATATATGGCTAACAGGAATCGTCCACAAGTCAATATTCCATTCGTACCGGGATGATGAAGTCATTTCGTGGCGCTGCATTGGGATGGCTTGTCGAGGCTCAATGCAACTCGGCCTACATTGCCAGGAAACCTGGTACAGAACAGGAGGTGTGTTCCCAGGGGAATTGCAATGGACGTGGGCTAGTCGGCTATTTTGGTGTATCTACGTGCTAGATCGAAAATGGTCCTTTGGCACCGGGCTTCCATTCGCGATCCAGGACACGGACATGGACACCAACCTTCCGGAGCTGGGCACGGCCACGCCTTACCTGACTTGTATGATCTCATACGCACGACTCAGCGGCAAGATATGGGGGCTTGTAGTCGGCTGGGGCAGTCGATCGCGTGCAGCGACGTCGGATTATTGCTCCTACCTTGATTTCCAAGTCCAGCAATGGATTCAATCCATTCCAGAGGAGCTACGGTTCGACCCTTCACGACAGCCTTCCCCTGACTCGGTACAGAACGATAACATGATGATGCTACAAGTTCTTCTTGCGCTGCAGGCGAACCAACTTCGGATTCTAGTGTACCGCCAAAATTTACTCGGTAGTGAGAGCATCGAAACAAATGTCTCCGGCGCATCCATCGCCGTCGAGACTGCAAAGAGTACGATCCACATGCTAGACTACTTCACTCGTGTTTCGGACATCTACTTTCAGCGTCCGGAGCCGTTCAATTACTTTTTAATTTCGGCACTGGCCGCGCTGTTTCTTGCCGTGTTCCATGCACCGGGTCGATTCAGTAACGTCTGTCGCGCTGAATTCTATGCCGCCGTAGACATGGTAAGGAAGTCATCGACTCGGGCCAGAACATCCAGACGACTACAGAAAATCATTCGCAGTCTGAAGTTGATTAAGTTGAATGTCGGGAAATCGCCTTATAGACACGGACAACCGCCGGAAAGCCTTGGCAAGGTCCTATCTCGTTTCAGCCACGGGCAGCATGACTCGAATCCACCCACATTGTCGCAGTCTCCGTTGCCCTCGTCGCACCAGCACCGGCCACCCGGTATCCCGACTCCACAGCCTTCCACCTCCCTTTGGTCCGTGTCCTCCCCACCGGTTACGGCCCCAGTTAATTTTGGCCACAACGACGATAGCTGTGATGACTTGACCAGCTTCTTCGAGATGGCAGGAGGGCTCTACTTCGATCCCAAGACGGGTCCCCCCGAGGAGGCACCTGCATCCGAGGGCGCTAGTGCAGGGGTGGAAGGGGTCGATGCGTTTCACGCTGAGAATGAGGCGCTAACCCGTGTAATGGCTGGCCTGTTATAGATGGAGGGGGCAGTCTGAGAGTTTGAGTACCGAATTCTTCTTCGTATAATATTTTCACCCGAGGCGTCCGTGACTTAAGTCGCTTGATCCTAAAAGGGCCAAAGTATCCCTGCCATTGGTGGAACTAGTCTAATGCACGAGAGCCAAATAGTGTGAAGCTAATGCATCCCCAATCCCGGGGTGTCTGCCTGAAGAATCCACTCGGGTAATTGCCCAAGCCAAGACGATCAGCAGTCCCCATGACAAGTGTGTTTAATTACCGCAATGGGCAAAACTCCTGAATGAGTGGCACTACGAGCCAATCACCTTTGAACTTATACCTTTGCCCTGCTGAATAACCCCAATGATGTAATTTCTCCGTCGCTATGTGAGGAGTTCATGCTAGTGACAGGCTGCCTGACCGTCTAACCGCGTTCCTCGGTCATTTCTTGGCTCAGTGTGGAGGGGTTATTCAATCACACCGAACATGCGGTCTACCCTCTCATATGTCATTTATTTTGGACATATCAGCTGTTATCTTTCTCAAGTGGGACTGCCAGTGGAACATGCATGAAACATTCAGACGATGGAGTGTCTCCGCGTCACGACCGGTGACTTGTACCATGCATATAACGCATGTACTATAGATCGCTCCGTCTCAGCACCAACAACCGGGTCGGACATTACTAGAGGCACCCGGAGACAATACATCGGAGGATTGCGTTCCTCGAATCGAAGCATCTGTTGATCTCCGGCGGAGTAAAGCGCCTCTCTCCTGGAGACGGCGCGCACATACACACGGGGATTAAGACAAGAAACTGGGAGTCTAGTATATATAGTACCGCGTATCTCGTAGGACAATCGACCTTGCAAGCTACCCATCTCTCCGTCTTCACTAACCATGTATCTCCAATCTTCTCTTGCATTAGCCTTTCTGCGGGTTGCGGTGGTTCATGGTTACGCGAACCCGGGGGCTTGCTCTGGTGCCTGCAACATCCATGACCCTGCCTTGATTCAGAATGGCGATGGAACATACTATCGCTTCTCGACAGGGAATGGCATTTCCTTTGCTACTGCTTCGTCCATTGAGGGTCCTTGGACAGCTGTTGGATCTGTATTGCCTGATGGATCCTCGATTGACAATTCAGGGAGTAATGACCCTTGGGTACGTATTCCTTTTTTTATCTTGTATTATCGGCTTCACAAATTGTATCCTCTTTTCGTTCCATGTTGTATTTTCTATTTTCTATTTTTCATATTTTCGCGGGTGTCATCCTATGTACGATGTTGAAATGAACGACCCTTGTCCATCTTCCCGCACTCTTTACCAAGCATCTCACGGTTAACACCTCTTAGGCACCCGACGTGCAAAAGGTGGGTGACCTTTACCACCTCTACTACGCCGTGTCAAGCTTCGGCTCCCAAGAATCCGCCATCGGTCTCGCAACCTCTGAGACCATGGAAGAAGGCACCTGGACCGACCAGGGCTCAGTTGTTACATCCACAACCGGTGACCAATACAACGCCATTGACGCCAACCTGCTAGTGGACGGTTCCGCCAACTACCTAACCTTTGGATCCTTCTGGCAAGACATCTTCCAAGTCACACTGAATGGGGACGCCACGTCTTCGACGTCAACGCCGGTTAACGTTGCTTTCGATCCGGCTGATACACATCCGGTTGAGGGTGCTTACCTCTACAAATACGGTGATTATTACTACCTGTTTTACTCATGGGGAACATGCTGTGGATATGATCAAACTCGACCCGCTGAAGGGCAGGAGTATAAGATCAAGGTTTGTCGGTCGAGCACGCCGACTGGAGGCTTTGTGAGTTTCTCTTTTCTCTTACTTTGCAATCGACCGGTTAAGATGGATAGCTAATAATGTAGGTTGATGCGAACGGTGTCGCATGCACGGATGGCGGTGGTACCGTCGTTCTCGAGAGCCATGACAATGTCTATGGACCTGGTGGACAGTATGTGACATAACTATCTTCGCTTGAGTTTATGTTTACTAACTTTCATAGGGGTGTATACACTGACCCGACCCTTGGCCCTGTTCTCTACTATCACTATGTTGATACGACCATCGGCTATGCTGACTCCCAGAAGCTATTCGGATGGAACGCCATGGACTTCTCCAGTGGATGGCCTACTGTCTAAGTGCATCATCTGTCCAAGTAGTGAGAAGCATCTTGTATATAGTTCAGCTTCCTGTGGAGAATACATTTCAATAATGGCGAGTGAGCCGATTGACCTCCCTTTTGAGAAGACGTTCTCATATTTTCCTTCCTGTCATCCCACTTCACAATTTTCACTTATGTATACTTTTACAGTCTCAGTATGTGCCATTCTCCAATATTCCCCGCTTGTCATACATATTATACGTGACTGAGCCAAAGATTCCATTTTTGGCTATCGCACCTCAAGGGATGCCGATTCATTGGATAGGCGGCACAGCCGCCGAAAGGTCTTCAGGGATGGAAAGTTCCATTCTCTTTTCCGCCCGAACATGGCTAGTCTGAAGAAACTCCTTGTAGATGTCGTCTTCACGGACAGGTGCCGAGCACACTATTTATAGTGAGTAGCCCGTGCGATCGTCGGATTGACATAGATCTTCGGCGCTGTGACTTAGTGTGTCACAGCTTATCTACAACACGGGACACAAACGGAACGTCACGATGATCATGGGTGGCTTATAAGCTCATCCAATTCTAGTATATTGGAATCGATATCTTTTTTATAACCTGCGATTGCGGTATTTGTGGAGGTTTATGTTCCACCTCCTGGCCCCTTGGCGCTTCAACATATCGGGGCTCAGAGAAGAGTCCTTGCGTGTTGTGCCCCTGGGCGCATCATCAAGCGAAAAAAAGGGATAGTGATAATGGTTAGGTGCCTGAGGTGTCTCTATTTTGAATTGCTTCTAGGTCACGTGGATTGGCTAACCGAGCAACATCCCTCAAGACTCAAACTGCTATCTCAGAACTGACTAGACGATGTATAGCTATATACACACCGATGAATTGTCCCACATAGGACTGTATGAATACTAGTTAGAAATCCCTCGGCAAATTTCGGCTTGGCACTTTCCATTTCGTAAGGGTTCAACCCCATAGCTGAACTTAAGTTGAACCCTTTGCTTCTCTCAACCCTCGCGTCTTATGGTATTTCTATGCTTCAATGCAGAATCTAAATTTATCGACCTGGACAAGACTTTCTACAATAAATTATCTTGATTCCTAATTTGCAGAATGGCCTAGCTTGTGGCTGTATACAGCGATGCCGTTGTCATAAGTATACAATCGTTTGAACAAGTAGGATTAATATATAATGATGTACCGCAACTGTATGCATAGAGCAGCGTAAATTTCGCGTGGCTGGCCTCACTTGAGTTGATGCTTAAGTCCCGTCCCAGAGAAGCCTAGTAGGTCTCAGAGGGATTGTTTATTTATTTGTCTATTTGTCTAGGAAGATGTTCTAGGATATTTGTCATGGCTTGAAAGGCGAATGGTTCTTATTATTCCGGAGAATCTAGATGCATGAACCGTGCTTTTTTTCGGTACCTATCCAGATCACCACCATGCAACTAACTTATCAAGCAAATCAGCCGTTAATTGTTCTAGTAGGGAATTCTCAGTTCTCCATATGGAGAGCTCTGCTCGACGAGTCCTTCATCAAGCGAGGCGGAGTTCATGGTGGGTGTCGGCCTTCGCCGGTCTTCGGGTACAAGACAGTCACGAGAATTTCTCGGCCGAGGGGGAACTTGATCAAGAACCATGGAAATTGGTATTTAGTATCAACCTTACTCCAACACAACCACGAAATTCATAGAATCTTTAAGGTGTCTTCAACGTCTACCAATCTGATACTACTGTCCTTACCCCACAAATAAACTATCTTGTCAGGATCGGGTGCTCAGGATGAAAGATAGTGACTCGCGTCCTCATACAGGACCCAAAAGCCTTTCAAAGTATACGGCGGGTTGGAGAAGAATCGTCAGCAACTTCAGTCCATCGTGTGTTAAAGTCTACATCCCTGCTGCAGCAATTGAATAGTGGCTAACGGGTCGATCCCACAGATGGTTTTCCACGACAATGGGGACAGGCATGGCCGGAATATTGTTCCATCTGATCCCTTTCGAGCATACAGCGCTACATTACCTAGCCATAGCCTTTTTTGTGCTGAATGCGTTGTTGTTTCTCACCGTGCTCGGCATGTCAATTCTCCGCTATACTCTCTACCCTGAAATTTGGAGGGTCATGATACAAGATCCAGTTAACTCGTTATTTCTGGCAACTTGTCCCATGGGGTTTGCCACCCTGATCGAATTGTGGGTGTTTATTTGCGTTCCGCAGTGGGGAGACTGGGCGAAGACAACGGCCTGGGGATTATGGATCATCGATGCGGTCGCAGCGGCAGCCGTCACAGCGTCCCTTTCATTTATTCTGTAAGTCTTCCCCGAGTTCTGAAGACCATTTGTTAATATCTGCAGTATATCGCAACATTACGTCACATCATTGGAGCGGATCACCGCGCTGCAATTGTTGCCGATCGCTGCCACAATCGTCGCGTCCGGGGTTGGGGCCGAGATCGCAGATATTTTGCCTAACGCACAGCACGCTATGGGAACGGTGATCGTGTCCTACGTGCTGTGGGGCATGTCTACACCAATGGCCATGATGATCCTGGTGATCTATTACCAACGTTTGGCGGTCCACAAGCTTCCATCAAGGGAAACCATCGTTAGTTGCTTTCTTCCACTAGGGCCTCTCGGGTTTGGGGGATTCAGGTTAGTGCAAGCCACAATACGACCTTTGAGAAAATTAGTCTGACTCCCAGGCAGTATCCTCTACCTGGGTAAGGTGGCTCGACAGCTCCTCGGTGAATCCAACGCCATCGATCCACTTGTCGGGCACATCGCATACGTTTTCGGTCTCTTGCTGTCTCTGTTGATGTGGTCTTTCGGGCTGATTTGGCTCGTTTTCGCGCTGGCTACCATCTACTACCGATCACCGTTTCCTTTCAACATGGGCTGGTGGGGATTCACATTTCCGCTTGGAGTATATGCGGCCAATACGATCCTGCTGGGGAAGGAAATGAATTTAATGTTTTTTAAGGTTTGCGGGACGGTAAGTTACCGTAGATAATCGTGAGAGCCCATGGAAAGAAAACGGGAGCTGACAGGTGATAGATACTCAGCGGCGCGATGATATTATTGTGGCTGGTGGTTGCCACCCGTACCCTGCACGGGGCATGGCGTGGCGTTTTATTCCATGCGCCGTGCCTACAAAACTTGAAGGAAAAGCTCGAAGATAGCCAGGATGACGCGACGAATGATGAAGCATAGGCTAAGCGCCCCAGAACCTTGTTCTGGCTAAGACCCTGATTTTGGCCGATTCATCCAAATGGTAAGCAATCATGCCATTGAGGGCAACTTCTTGTTTTACTCATAGTCTACAGAATTGACACCAATCCTGCAGCTCATCACATGGTATACGAGCTATGCCAGGGGTTCACCAATCATATCGGGTGTTTGAGGATTGGATTCCGGCTAGTATGCAGTATCGGTACGAGGGACCAATCCGCAGCAGATAGCGACGCCGCTCCCCTTTCAAAATCATCCCGGCAGCCTCGTGTGGACTCCCAACCGGGTACTAATAGGCGAAACGATACCACCTCGCTTCAGTTGTCAGATAGTGACCCACATGACTTTCGCTTGATCATAAGCTCGAGCCGTCTTGCGGCTGAAGTCTTGGTAGTACCTATAGAATCCGGGGTTCCCGCCCCATGGAGCCCGTCTCTCCATTGCGTTGCGATCCATTGAGCGGCAACCATGGTAGGTACATGCAAAGCACTATGGTATAGAGTCGTTGCTAAATGAAGAAGGCTTCAACAGAGTACGAGTTTCCGTTCCTAGAAGAAGTTTACACTCCTGCGGAACAACCTAAAATTGAGTAAGTATCTGTGGAGCCTTACTCACCACATGAATACATAATGACCGCGTAGCTTTGTGTTCGTCCACGGCCTCAATCCTCGCGGTCGGGTGGACCATGCCTTCGAAACATGGACGCATCAGAATGGAACCTTCTGGCCGCGGGACTACCTCCCTCAAGATATCCCACAGGCGCGAGTCTTCGTCTACGGCTATAATTCATACGTCACAAACCCTCAAGTGATGTCGAACGCGAGTGTGAAAGATCATGCGAATACATTGTTGAACTTGCTCGACCTAGAGCGGAGCCCACAGGTGGTACGTGGGTTGCCTGTACTCAATTTTGGGACAAGGCTGACTCTACACAGAATGCGCGGCCTCCGAAGATCATCTTTATCGGACACAGTTTAGGTGGGTTGGTTATAAAACAGGTATGCTTGGCCAGATGGATCGCGACATGGTTTGGCATAGATTTCATCGAATAGTCAGTCGATGACGGACTCTGCGCTAACATCTAGTACACAGGCTTTATTGAACGCGCAAGAAGACCCCAAGTATACTTCCATCCGCACAGGCACGTACGGTCTTGTGTTCTTCGGTACTCCACATCACGGTACGAAGGGTGTTGAGTTAGGAAAGATTGCAGCCAAGGTCGCCAAGTTCGTGTCCAAGGGCCATGCCAGTAACGATCTTCTCGACTGTCTGGAACACAACTCCTTATTCACAAGACAGATGAGCAGCCGATTCTGTCACCAGCTGGAAGATTACCGAGTGATCAGTTTCATTGAAGGAAAAGAGGTGCTACTGGGAGGGTCAGGCCCTGCTTCTATTAGTCATGTGAGTAACTATGCCGTCTTTCCTGTACCCCACTATCATTATACTAGGAAGTACAGGCCTAACGGTCGCAGTTGGTCGTAGACGAAGAGTCCGCGATCCTTGGACTTCCTGGGAACCGCGAGACGCGTCTCAAGCTAGATGCGGATCACTCTCAGATGTGCAAGGTCGGCACCCGAGGAGCCATGTACAAACTCATCAAGGGCAATATCAAACAGATTGCCGACCAGCTACTAGTCACAGAACAGGGCTACATTCCCCAGCCGTCTCCATCTCCGCGCGTGGGGCCGCCATTGCCACCGCGACATACGAACAGCAGCGCTCCATATCCTCCTCCAAGCATAGCGTCGCAGCCGGCGACAAAGCGAGTCATCGGGACCCTTTACAGTCCTTTCGACAATGATCCACGGTCGATTGAAGCGGCCGAGCACAAAAATAACTGGAAGTGGGACGACGCACGGAGGGTGGAATACGCCATCTTCCAGGAACACTTGCGGACCCTGGGTGCAGACCACCATAGCACATTGCAGGTCGGCTATAATCTGGCAGAGATCGACCTTGAGTCGGGATACATCGGCAAAGCGGCCGAATGGTGCCAATGGGTGTCCAATAACAGTCAGCGCGTACTTGACAAGCGTCATCCACTAGCAATGAGAGCGGAAAGCTTGATGGGTGAGATTTTGGTCTCCCAGGGCAAACAACAGGAAGGAGAGTCCGTTTGTGCCAATGTTCTCGCCCGGCAGCAGATGGCAATCGGTGAAGACGATATCGATACGCTAGAAACGCGCCGTCGCCTGGCGAACGCATATAGCTCTGTCGACCGACGAGAGGAGGGCATTGCAACCGCCGAAAAGCGTACGGAGGCCCTCAAGCGATTGCTGGGTGAGAGTCATATCAAGACGTATGCCTCGGTGCTTGACACTATCGAATTGATAGTGGCCAAACTTTCAAGCAACAACACCGAGATGGCTATAGCCCGGTTTCACACGGGCACAGAAGATATAGTCAATGTCGTCCAAGAGGCCTCCCGGGAGCTGAACAACTTGCTGGGTCCTCGTCACCCACTTTCTATTCGAAGTCTCCGGCTGCTGGGTGCCTGCCAGGTCTTTGTTTCGGGCGGAATTACAGAGCCATCGGAAACGCTACGACGAGCGCTCGCCACGGCTGAAGAATACCTCGGTCCCGACAACCCTGAGACTATTCAGATCGTAGTGTACATGGGTCTCATGTACGCGAAACAGAGCAATCCATATAGCTACATAGTTTCCCAGCAAAACCTCGAGTTGGCTCTGCCTTGGTTCCGACGATTTCTGGACTGGGCTCGAAGCAGGGATATTTTGAGCAGTCCCGATCCCCAGGCGGTCTTGGGCATGCTAGCCAATATGTACATGGCCAAGAGGGACTACCAACAGGCACAGAATTACTACGAGCAGCTCGTCAATGCATGCCAGAAGGGGAACATCCCCGTCTCCCCTGACGTTCAGAACATGCTACAGTTGTGTCGGATGAACACCCGAATTATATCACCCTACGGATCTTCATCGGGGTTTGAATCGCTTCTCTCCTCCTTTAAACGATTATAAGTGAATTTCATAATATTCATAATACACAATCTGTTGTATTCATTATCCATGCGTAACTAGTAGTATAATACATTTCGTTGTCATCATCATGACTATCGTAACCGATTCGATCTAGTTCGAGATCTTCGAGGGCACATGTTTACTGCACGATGCATCGTCAGTTATACGTCTGGTATAAAAAGAGGAAGCGGAAGAATAGCAACACGTACCCAGTAACACTCTCGAACTTGTTCCTGGCGCCATCAGTGATGCGTTCATTCGTCTGTCGCACCTTCGAGTTATGGGGGTCGATCTTGCCATGGCCGTACTTGGTCTCGAGGGAGTCGAGGCCTGTGCGTCCGTTAATCCGTATGTTCCTCATCTGGACAAATGGACAAGAGTATACTCACCCTTGTCAACATAGTCCTCATTCTGGGCACCACCAGCACCACCGTGCTTGTGACCACCGCCGAGCTTCGAGGCAAGCTTATCCATTGTGCTGTGTATTGGTCTTATGTGGTTTTGATTATCGGGTGCAAGAATATGT
Source organism: Aspergillus pseudotamarii (assembly GCF_009193445.1). Lineage (NCBI taxonomy): Eukaryota > Fungi > Ascomycota > Eurotiomycetes > Eurotiales > Aspergillaceae > Aspergillus > Aspergillus pseudotamarii. The sequence continues at coordinate 317,871 of NW_022475034.1, read as the reverse complement.
ATTGTCTTCGTGAGAGGATGTCAAAGTGCAAGAGGATGAATGCTATGAGAAATTCGAAGCACAACATCTCAACCGTCCATATTTATAAGTAAACAAACGTCGGATACAAGCGACGTGATTGATATTAATGATGTCATCCGGGGTAGATCAGTGATGTTTACTCGGTTCTATTCTTGTATCCCTTCTCTCGGGCGAAATCTGAGCGGAAGTTGATTTAGGAAGTGATAGCCGCTACTTAGGATTGATATTGGATGAGATGTACAGGGCTGCGTCGGAGGCTTGATTAAGTTGCGTAATGTGGAACCCTCTCTGACAGGAAATCGGAGCTATATTTAGTGGGGGGTTTTATGATTATGATGGCTGATGATGTTTTCAGGGCTGAATGTTTTTTGATGATGTCATAAGGTGGGTAGGGCTGGCGTCCGAAAAGGGAAATCGATTGTCCCCTCACAAAGACTCTAGTTCGAGAGATATACTAGGATTGGTAGTGTTACTGTGAGATTAGTTCGCAGGATATTCGGTAATATGAGGGATACGGTAATTGCAAGAGTATGTGAATAAGAGCCCTAACAATCTATCAAAAATATATACTAACGGGCACCACCCTTTGGGACTATAATTGAGCGTGACCTTGGATGTTTCCCTCAGTTAGACACAATGATGATCCAACTCTTTCCATCACTAGGAGAATTAATATAGCTGGTGTTATAAAATTCAATGGATGCAACAAATCCATGTTCATGTGTGACTACGAATATTTGCGTACTATGTCTTACTCCGAACATCTTCCGCGAGTTACAACCACAGGCCCTATAATATCCATAGTGGTAGAACAATTTTATGAAAAGCTTCCGGCTATCCCCGTCCAAACCCTGGTACGACCTTCTGTTTTTAACTTTTTCCACACTCCCTCCTAGGCCCAAGCAGTTCGCACAGCAGGCTTCAGGCACACCCGTTGAACCACGCCATTCCACAGGAGGTTGTGAGATATCGAATGACGAGGTCATGAACTTTAGATCAAAACCTAGATGATAGTAAGGAAAGATACAAGAGAGGTTATAATATCATTGAATATCACTTCCAGAACTTCACATCTCGTATCCCAACACAGCAGTAGTGTATTCTAAGGCCTTGACCACGCCATATCTCGAAATACGTCAATCAGTTCTATGTTGATTTGTGGATGGTCCAGAAGAATTACTTATGCCCTATACCCTCGAAAATCAGACAAACGTGACATGTTCTTACTCCAGTGACTATGACTGGGGTCTATCATGTATACTAGTGTGAAATTCACTTTGTACTCCCTTTGACACATTTCAGAAGAGGTAGAGCACGTGCTTACAAAAATAGGACGCTAGGATATAGTGAATGGATATGGCTGGGCCTTGTATTCAATGTATGAAACGACCAATCGACCCAAACAAGCCGGACTGGCAAGAACAAACAAAGGTGTTCCTTCTACCTTTTAGTGCACAGTTTGCACATATTATTTGCCTTGTACGGAAGGCATGCCCGATCACCCACGTTGCTTGATATCCAGGGCTACATGAGACATTGTCTATCTCTCCTGTTGTTAGGCCTTCTGCTGAACCCACAACATTTCTACCTCGTTTACAATCCTGCCTGCAGCTCCGTTTTCTTTAGCTCTGGTTCCTCCTTTCCCTAGTATACAGAATCAGGTTTTCTAAAGTTGCTGCTCGGATAGCCTTATTTAAAATCCTTGCATTAGACCTCTTCCCACTAAAAGCAACAGCTCAAACAGAAGGTGCGACAGCTATGAAGTCGTAATGTCCAACACTAATAGTTGTAGCGATGTGCGACTTGCTCTGTGAACATTATAGAGGCCGAAATGGCTGTGGCCACATGTACGTCTATGGCGTTCAGCGGTGCAGAGCTTCGTTTATGCGTCCTGATCAGGCTCGCTGTGTGGCCCCAAGTGGAAGGCTTCGCGACCTCCCTCGAGTTGTCGACGCCCAAGATGATTATAAGGACGGGCTTTGTCGAGCGTGTCTCGGTCAGACACCTCCCAGCTCGGAGGGTTCCGAATTTGGTTGGGTTTTATAAATAGCAGGACACAGGTTGCTAGGATATTACTCAGTTGTTTCTTGTCAAAAGGGATACTGTTTCATGAGTTTGCTTTCGTGGCCAAGGATGCATCACTATCCCTCTGGTTCCTTTATACTTGAGAGCTGAATTTGTCAATCATGTTTCCTCGGACTCACCCAGATGTTCCACATGCTGTAGTCCTTTGAATGTTACCTATCAGCAGGTCAATAAATGACGTGCCTTAGACAGCGCGGTGGTTTGTGCAACCTCTGTACATGGACTGGATAGATGTGATTCTTAGAGGGCGAATAGGGACCTGCTGCTATCCCACATGACCTGTCCCTTGCACATATGCAGTCTAACATACCTTGGTCTATATTCGCTCAAGTGTTAGACGGTCAAACAAAGAAGATCGCCCCAGGGGCTGGGTTGATGCAACCCTTTTCATAGCGTCCAGCGAAGGAGCCATAATATGGATGAATGTTGCGTTCTGGGCCTTGAGATGGTTTATCTCCTCGTGTTACCTACGACGATTCATTTCAGTGACCCGTGATATCCCTATCCCTTGCGTTAGAAGATGGGTTACATGGCATGGCACAACATTGGTAGTTCTTCCACCTCTCACATTGAAGTACAGTAGCATCAATATCTTGCAAGGCGGACAAATAGGAAATATATACCAGCCTCATCTAGACGGAGACCTATCATCATGCCCAACTACAGTATTGCAAAAAATAGTTGTAAAGGAGCCCAGAGAATCCTCGATGATGAGCCGGAATTAACAACGCGGCTTACCCATAGGAAACACGTCTCTGCGTAACCCATTGATGACTGCAGCTACAGTCCCTTAGCTCAAGCCACAACACTGTCCAATCCAACTAAGCCAGCCTCGCGCTTCCGGAGTCTCCGAGATAGCTCCCCGTTTTTCATCCACCATCACATATTCCTCTTCCTCCGGATCATCGCGGTAATACTTGAATCGGACCGCGGCGATCGAGACAATTTCCAAGCTAAAGTCTCCTTCCTGTATTCCGAAGAAACTATACGTAGTCAATACCACACACCGCACTTCGGTTATATAGAAAACACCCACCTGCGCATCATAAAGCTGATCTGCTTCACCCCGGTCAAATCTAACGGCTTCGCATCCTCCTGCTCCTTCCCTCGATACGTAGGCTTAAAATCAGCCCACTTGATAAAAATCCTCTTCTCTCCATGCGCATGGAAATCATACTCCCAGCTCAGGGTACTCTCCTGCCTCCCATCCGACCGCTTAGGCGCAGTCTCATCCTTCAGCGTGATCGTATACAATTTATCATCCCCGCGAGCAATATGCAATTCCAACCCGTCGTAGCGAGAAAGATCCCAGCTCCTATCTTCGCCTGTTGTCCGCTGCGAGGCAAAGCCTGCTCCGCCGAGTGTGGTGATATCGAGGTTGCCGTGGAATTGGGCAACGAGTGAAGCGGGGGAACAGCTCATGTGGGAATGCGAGGATCCACCGCGAACGCGGTCGTCAGCGGAAGTCCAGTCGGAGGAGTGCCATGCTCTTTTTTTCCTTGTCAGTGGGCTGTACGGACGGCGGCTAATGGTCTTGTTGAACTTACCTGGGACCCCCGAAAAGGGGTAGTCTTGCTACTTTCGAGTCCATGTTGTTGATTTGATGTGATTGTGATGTGAGTGGGTTTTCGATGAGGCAAATGCGGAGTAGCTTCGGGGCTGGTCCTGTGACGTCAGGTGCTCATCTATCGACGCTAGTCTTGACCGGGAACTCTCTCGATTGGGAAGGGTGGAAAGGCTGTCATTGGTCTTTATTCATAACAACAGCTTGTGGAATGTCGGAGAATACATCGTCGTATTCCGGAAGCACTATTGATGTTACGCGAGCTATATCGATGCAGAAGCAGTATCTCAAGTCATATACTGTGCAGAGTCGTCTGAAATCCACAAGGTGCGTGAAGGAATCTATTCTTTACACCTCAACTCTGCAGGAAGAAAGGGTCTTGGACTGAACCCGATCCAGGACAATACCCTTCATTCACCAAGGATAGAGAAGCTCATTGCACTAGCATCAAGCGCTTCGTCATCCTCACCCTCGTCCGAATCCTCTAGGAAGACTTCCACAATCTCTGAATTTTCCTCGGCAGAACTTCTATTGTCGGAGGCCATTCTCCAATGGCTATGTTTTGCCAGACGTGCATTTTTGGCATCTTTTGTTTGCCAAGTGCGATACACCACCTTCTTTAGTCGTACTGCATATATCTGCTCCCCGGGCATGGTACACCGATGTGTGGTACCCTGATTCCTTTCATGACTGGCAGAAAGCCCGACATTGACGGCTGGTGAAACTGGTAGATCGGCAATATCACCAACAGATGCCGAAATGTCTCCGCTAAGCTTTGATGTTTGTTCTAAGTTATCGGACACCGCAGCGTCAAATACAGTGTGCAGTCCGATCACGAAATAGACCTGATTTCCATACTCAATCTGCTCCTGAAGCCATTTTTGTACCTCGTCCTTCCCGCATAGCTCGTTGAACCATCTGGTCGGCTTTCTTAGGACATAGGTGTTTCCGGTCCGCGCAAGGATGTCGAGGTTGGTGTGGTTGGAACGATCAGAACTCAAATTGAAGATGCGGGCGAGAAACGCTTCGAATTTGGTCCTATCTGTGGCTTGGATGGTAGCCGCAAGATCGTCCCGCTTCTTCACCGTGTAGTCTTTCTCTTGTAAAGGCAAGACACTTTCGAGTGAGTCGAGGTCCATGTCGTCGATGTTTGGGAGTAGGCTCGCAAGCTGTACATCCTCCGGAGCGAAGAAGCCATGTCCCAGAACGAGTTGGGACGACATGTTGAAGGCGATCCACTGAAGACAAGAAACTGGGGCGGATGTAATCGGACAATTGTGGCTTGCGGGATGCACCGGTGACGGTGAGAATAACAATCACTACAGTCGAATTTACTCGAAGGGCAGCGCGCGTGGGATGCAATGTTGAGGGGGAGCTCCACGCGCTATGCTTGTTCGGTTTATCCTCCTCCTGCGCCGCAATTTAAATGGACCCAGGCACCAACCAAATGACTCCGAAGATGCAAATCGCTGCTTAGGCTGTCTGCACGTGCTTCTTCGAAGTCACATCACATCAGTTTCTTCATGATGTGTTTTCCACATCTCTTTCCCTCAGCTTGTCCCGTGTCACAATGGAGTACAGTGAACACAGCAATTCGCCTTTGGCGATGATTTGGGCCAGTCAAGGCCGGAACCTACTGCAAGAATACTACGAAAGTGGGGATCTAGCCTGCCTCGACGAATCGATCGATTGTGCACGACAAGCGTTAGACAATTCATCTCTCCCGGAACGTGCGATCTACCTTAATGACCTAGGCTGTCGCCTGCGCGAACGATTCGACACAACAGAAGACATACAAGATATTTCAGAGGCGATTGATTTATTAGAGGATGCATCCCGGGCCATCCATGACCGTACCAAGCGAGTATTGATCCTTAGCAACCTTGCCACGTCCCTAGGCGACCGCTTTGAGATACGCGAAGATGTACGTGATTTAGAGCGAGCCATTGCGGTCGGACAGGACGCACTGAGCGCGAGTAGCTCAAGCCAGGGATCACAGGCCATGTGCCTGAACACTTTGAGCCTGATTCATGGCTATCGTTATACAAAGCTAGCCTCCCTGGACGATTTACAGACTGCGACGCAGATGGGGCAACGGGCTCTGGATCTCACACCCGCAGGCCACCCTGACAGAATGATGTATCTGGGCAACTTGGGAGTTTGCTACGAGCGCCAATTTGATAGATTGCAACGTCCGGCCGATATTGACAGAGCGATAGATTGCGCAACGGAAGCAGTCACCTTAAGTGAGAGTGCAATGGACAGTGTCCCCTATCTCACGAACCTCGGCAATTCGCTCGCAAGTCGATTCCTGCTTACGGAGGATCCTCAGGATTTGGCAAACGCGATAGTTCACGCGAAAGAAGCTATACGATTGACTCCGTCAGAAGATCCAAAATACTCTGAATTGCTCCACAACCTCGGCCTTCATCTGGAGGACCACTTTCGGCGATATGGAGACGCCACCGATCTAGATAAGGCTATCCAGCTCCAAGAGGATGCCATTGCCGCCGGTGACTTAGATAGTCCTCGGTTGGTCACGTATCGGGACCAACTTGGGGTCCTTTTGTGTCTCAGATATGATCTCAATGACGACGTAAGCGTTCTAGAGAATGCAACCAAACTGGCAGAAGAGGTCTTACACTCCAGCTGCAATGAAATTGGTCCCGACCGGGCACAGTATCTGTCACATATGGCCGCATGCATGGGTCGCCGGTTCGAGCGAACGGGGAATGTAGCTGACCTGGAACGAGCCATTCGCATCGAAGAACAGGCCATAGAAATTATTCCACACGACGATCCGCACAGAATGGAACTCCTCTTGGACCTGAGCAATGATTACCATAACAGATCTGTAAAGCTAGGCTCAATGGACGATCGCAAAAAGGCGATTGAAACGATGCAGATGGCTCTAACTGCTGGCGTATCCTATCACTCGCATCGATCAAGCCAATTATGTACAATCAGCCAACGTTTTAAAGATCGATATGAAAGTACAAGAGACGAAGCCGATATCAGAGAGTCGATTCAACTTGCTCGCAAAGCGGTTGAACTGGTCCCTCCAGATCACCCCAAACGCCCATACTACCTCCATTGCTTGAGCCTTACACTAGAGACACGTTTTCTTGTTCTCGGATCATTGACCGATCTCGAAGCCTCTATACAAAAGAGTGAAGAAGCCCTTGCTGCGAACCCACATAATCGACATGACTACCTCTACGCCTTGAGTATGCAGTTGATGTGTCGATACGAACAGCTTGATGCTCTAGTCGACCTACAAGAAGCTATTTCTTTGATGGAGGATTGTATAAAGCGCGCTCCATCAAATTATGCACATCGTATTGTGTGCCTGAAAGCCCTAAGCGACCAGCTTGGCTTTCTTTTCGCGAGGAACAACAGTATGGAAACCTTAAATAAGGCGGTAGACGCTGCAAATGAAGCAGCAGCGCTTGTTCCTGAAGACGATATGATGCGTCCAAGCATCCTCAACAGTCTTCATTTGCTTCTCGTATCCCGCTCTAAAGCAACCAACGCGCCAGCTGACCTAGTAGAGGCAATTAAAGTTCAACGCGAGGCCCTCGACTCTCCTGATACCCTTAGCGACCGAACCATTCTGCTTCATAACCTCAGTCAGACCTTAGCTTTCAGCCAAAAAGAAAGTGAAATATCTACATCAAAAGAGGCTGTCGAGCTAAGTTGGGAAGTTGTCAATACAGTTGCAAAATCTCACCCGAATCGAGCAATGTACCTGAATACATTTGGTACGTTCTTAAAGGAGGGCTACGGGCACTCCAAGCAATTGATTCATGGGAACCAAAAACCACAAGACTTTTTCCAAGAAGGCCTCCGCAGTGCCAACTCCCCCCCGCTTGATCGGATCAAAGCTGGGCAGAACGCTTTTGACTGCTATATCACAGATGGGCAGTGGGCCAACGCTGGTGTAGTAGCGACGGAAATTGTGAAGCTCCTCCCTCTGCTGGTGCCACGGTGGCTAAGCCGGGATGACCAGCAACATCTGCTGAAAAATATATCCCACTTCACATCTCGCGCCGCATCTGTTGTACTTCAGGCAAATGGATCTCCTGCAGAGGCTATTAATGTACTGGAAGCAGGGAGAGGGGTAATAGCTCGCTTCACAACAGATCTGAAGACTGACATATCAGAACTCGAGAAATCGCATCCCGCATTGTATGCCGAGTATATCTGGCTTCGTCGACAAATCTTGCTTCCCCCTTCGCCAATATTCTCATGGGAACCCGAGCCCACCAAGGCTACCATAATAACGAGACATCATAGAGATGAAGAATCCCGCACTTCCCGAACTACTACCACTGGACGTCAAAGGGCAGAGAACCTACGGAAGCTCGAAGAGATTGAGAACGATATCCGTGAGCTTCCGGGGTTTGAGCAGTTTACGAGGCCTCTTTCGCCGGCAGCCCACATGTCGCTTGCCAAGCTTGGGCCGATCATAGCATTTAATGTAACAGAGCTACGGAGTGATGCGATTATTGTGACTGACAATGACATCTACGGTATACACCTTGAGCAACTTCGATTCCAGGATTTAAAGGCCAACGTCAGCAAAGTGATTGGGGCGAACCAGCTCTCCAAGGGGCCGCCCAGTGGAAGACCACGGCGAAATGAAGAGCTCCAGCGCATATTGAACTGGCTGTGGGAGACCGCGGTGCACCCAGTACTTACTAAACTGGGCCTCGATAGCAACCCACCGCCGGGTCCGCAATCGCGTGTCTGGTGGGTTGCAAGCGGCTACATGGGTCTACTTCCCATACACGCAGCGGGAGACGGGACTACCTCTACGATGGACTACGTCATCTCAAGTTATACTCCCACTCTTCAGGTGCTGAAGTTCTCCCGGGAAAGAAATAGCTTGCTGAATTGTGATTCCGAGCTAAAGATGCTTCTCATTACTGCACCAGACAAACCCGGTCGTGGAGGTCTAGACACAGAGACCGAAATAAAATCGATTCAGAAGAGTTTCAGGCGTAACATATCCTATACGCTGCTCAATAACCCGTCGAACGAAGATGTTTTGCGGGAGCTGTCCGAACACCACCTGATTCATTTTTCATGCCATGGTTATTCGAATGCGACTGACCCGTCAGAGAGCGCGCTTGAGATTGCTTACGCCGCGGGATCCAGATCAGGCTCGTTACTCACCGTGAGGGACATATCTACTATTGACCATGCCAAAGCTCAAATCGCATATCTTTCTGCATGTTCCACGGCCGAGAATTCATCCGATGAGCTCCTAGACGAGGTTATTCACATTGCTGGTGCCTTCCAGCTCATTGGGTTCCCCCATGTTTTGGGCACGCTTTGGGAGGTTAGCGATAGAGCTGCTGTTGAAGTGAGTAGGTTATTTTACGAGGCACTCAGCAACCAGGTAAGCAGTGGCAGCCCTGGTCATGGAAACATTGCAAGCACTCTGCATGAGGCTCTTCGGGCATATAGGAAAAGTAAAAAAGCGAGGGAGAAAGATGTTCTGTCTTGGGCCCCGTTCATTTATATGGGCGCATGATTCATAATTGATCTCCTTTCATTGCCTTTCAGGGGGTAGTCTATTCTTCATAGCATCATCTCCGTTCAGTGTCATCGATGAGCAAATATCGGGCGAGATGGATATAGCGTCAACGCCACAACGCGCAATGTACGGTTTTCTTGACCAAGTACCACGCTAAATGGCAAATATTTGAATTTTACATATATGTACATTTCTTGATACAATATACCAGAGTCTAGATTGTTTTAGAATCTAGAAGTATAATTAGAAGTTTAACATTTCGCTAGTATTCCAGTTATACCGAGTAGACCTGACCTAACCCGACCTGTGAGGGTTCCCTAGAAAGCAGAGATACAGCAGCCGCGCAATGGTCTTCTATTCCAAATAGGATATCCCGATAAGGACTATCTTGCCACCCTTGGTAATCGAGCTCCTCTATCTGGCAGGCCGTACGGAAAACCGTTATTAATCTGTAGCGGTGGAGCAGGCTTTGGCCGAAGTTGACCAGCCTCGTGGGCAATTTCCAGTAGGCACCCATGCTAGGCTGATTGGTGAGATCGACATGGGCCATGAAGGTGAATGATGACGTTACCTTTTAAACAGGTGTGTAATAGCCAAGAGTGCTTTCATACCCACTGCTTTACACGCTTTTAAAAGAGAAAAGTCCATTTGGTATCACATATCAGCCTACCCGCCCAGTCATATGCGATGTGCCTGGGAGCCACGGCCTCTTGTCCAGCATATTCCTATAACCAGAAGTGCCACATCTGCGACGTGAGCGGGCTGGATAGTCTAGTTTCATTGCAAATAGTATCAATATCATATCGATCACAAACCGTATGGTCTCGCAAAACTCGCTCTCCGAAGGCTAACGATGACGTTTTTGTGTTTTATTAAATGACCTACCCTCTAATGGAGTGGCTGTGCCATTTCACTGTGCTCTCTCCTAACTCCAATTCCTTGGTAGGTGGGCCGCGTTGGTCCTTCGTCCAGCCTTGTGCCCATCTTCAGCTAGCCATTCCCCCACCTTCTGGGGAGCATACCTTCGGTCCTGTTTTCATTGGCTGAAACTTGGTGAAGCGTACCAATACCCAATGCAAGGCTGTGGAAGTCGAGTACTCTCTGGAAAATGAGAGAAATTTCCATACGGCGCAAGGCTACAGCGCCCCATGTCGCGCTCACCTCCGACAAGTCTGCCTTCTTTTCTTTCTTAGGGTCCGCTCTCATATATTTAGGCTCGAGCGAGTCCCGCAGTCTGGTCCCCGCTCTCTGTGTCCACAAGTACAGTTAAAAACATGGAGAGCCAGTATGACTTCTCTCGATTCCCCGGCTTCCAGCCCAACCCATCGGCCTCGGCAACTAGTGAATTTACTCGTCTAGCACGTCATATGAATTGGAGTCCACGCTCGAAGACCTACAAACGCGAGCGTTCCAATTTCATGGGATCCGAGTTCGGTCTCCACTTTGGCACTGAAAGCAAACTTCAGAATTGGCAAGCTCTGTGTCGAGAGCTGCAAATAGATATACCAATGGCTTCTATTACACAGTGTCGGAAGGTTAGATACGAACAGCCCCATACAGATAATGCTGCGATGGTGTATTGACCGTGTTAGGCACTTGCGCGGGTTCATGTGAACCTGGTGGACTTGATCGATTCGCGCCGCACCGGAACAGCCATTAAAACATTCTCGAGCTTAAGCGCTTTGAGAGTATATACCCTCGACTCGGGGAAGGTGTTTCCTAAGAATGCTGCCAAAAGAGATGGATTCCTGAAAGATTTGCTCCGAAGGATTTGGTGAATTCTTTGGCTTTTCCGTGTGTCTCTGGTATCAACTTGGAAACATAGGAGTGGCTGGCTATATTGTGGCACAAATTTATACGCTGGGCGGAGATTTCAGGGTGTATCTTAATTCATGGAGCGTGCTAGACAAGCTAAGGTACTAGTTCCAGTCAACGGGCACGGTTGGAGGTCTACTTTGCTATTCACGACGTAGGGAGTACAGATAGTAGTAGTAGTAGTACTCGGTTCATTTACCCTGTGCCTCGCCGAAAGTGATATGCAAGCCATAGCCACTGTATGAACCTGCGCACGTATATGCAGAATGTTCCACTTCCTGTCAACCAGCTTGGAGCCTTGCCACGGTCAACTGATATCGGAAAATGAGAAGGCTACTTTTCAGTACTCTTCGGCTCAGCCACAACACCTATATTAGTTTGGCTTATAAAATACGCTTTGCCTCTATGGTCATTGAATGGTCTCCTCTCATCCACTAAACCGTACCTCTTCCCGTATTGCTGATTGTTAACCCTTTACTCCCGAGTGATATTGTATCAAATAAAATCGAAGATGTATTGTATGCACGATTGGAGCACTGCAGAGAGATAGTAACTGAAGGATAACATTGGGTAGAAAAGCATAAAGCTAACTTTTGCTTCGAAGGTCGATGAACAATCAAGGAAATGACACGAGCTCATCCAAATCACTGCGTATTTCCATGAATAATGGAAGTTCCGTAACCACAGTTCTTAAGTTTTCTGGAAAATGCTTTCGAATGATATTCACGACCAGTTGCGGCGTAATTAGGCCGAAGATGAGCCGGTCCCCAGGAACAGCGTTAGTCAAGGCGTCAACGTGGCTTGTCGCGATATCGCGAACATCGACCTGATACTCGTCAAAATCCATATTATGTTAATCTCTACAAGTCAAGTAGAACGCACAAAATGGTAAAATGAAAATCGCACATCCCCGACCTTCTGGTTGGTCCCATCGATAAAGCTCGCGATCGCCAAATGATTCCTCTCGTTAATTGACCCTGGGCCGGAAATTGGATGAATCATAGGACCCGTGATAATGTCTGAATTGATCACGGCCAGATCGAATGCGGGTTTGTTGGTCTTCATGAACTTCCACGCTGCGTCTTCGGCTGGGGTCTTGGAGACGTTATAGCCTAGAACGTTGTCCTGTCTCTCGATAGCTTGTTTCGCAGTGACCTAGATTACATGAGTCGCTGGTCTTGGATTGAAATGGGACAGGTCTGACATACTGGATTCCAATCCTCTTCCGTATAAGGGTGTCCTTCGCGACTCATATCCTCGAAGGAGTTCAGGACGGAAACTGCACTCCCTAGCAGGACGAAGCGTTTGGGTGATGTTCCTCCGTGGTGGTGGGCACTCTCGAGTATTTTTGTCGTCCTGTAATGATAACTAGTCTCTTAACCTTCAATATGAGGATATATAATGGCAATATCGTACCCCCATCACGGCAGGCTCGATTATATCCTTCTGGATATCCTAGACATTGAAGTTCAGGGGAGACGCTGTGTTAATAATATAAGTGAAAGACACTTTTACATCTTCGAATAGGGCATTCAGTGGTCTCTGGGAGGTGAAATCCGACACGATCGCAGAGTTAATCTTGCCCTTCCACGAGGGGTGGGTTTTGATGATATCGTTCGCCTTGTTCTGGGACCGCACGATGGCCGTTGTCGCGTATTCACGCTATCTCAATTAACCTGTCTAATCTTTACATGAGCAAGGGGGGAACTGTATCCCAAGCAAAATAGCCAGGATGTGGGTGGCGACGAATCCGTTTGCACCCGTCAGTAGGACATGCTCACCACTTGACATATTGGCATAGATATGAGATATCAGAATTCCGTGGCCACTAGTGTGTGACTTTGTCGGCGAGATATTTACAAAATTCCAACTGTATATGGTTTGATTGATCATTCATTACCTAGCTCTCTTCCTCTATAACTAGTCGTTGCAGGGAGAATGAATTTATGTGCGGTTGATGGTTATAAGGTAAAATCCCTCCAAATCCCGAGCACTGAATCCTGACATGGTCCGAGTGATCTCATAACGGGGTACAGTTTGGTTAACCACTCTCATCGTATAAGAACAGAGTACGTGGGTTATGCCCTAAGGCGTAGGGCGCAATATTTGAAGCCAGACACCTCACGTAAACTACAGCATCTGATTGTAGAGCCACCAATTAGGATGTTTATTTTACCATTTATTGTTGGTCAAATGTACCATTTGCCTATAGCTGATAGATATATCGGTTCACGTTGGTTATTGTTACGCGAGACTACGCAATCTAGGATGCTCACAATGTAGGACAACACATTGCATAAGCTGGATAAGAGTGCACCACACAAACAGCTAAATCAATCGAGGCATCATGCGCGTGAGGGTCTAATAGTGCATACAAGACTAACAAGGTCCACATGTGCTCACAGAACTCAAGCCCTCTCCGAACTTCAACAGTGAAGGCAAGTGCAAGTACCCGGAAACTTGCACATAGCTCCTCTTACCCATTAGTATAACATCGCCGTGCCAATTTCCGTGCTATAATCACTGTTATATAACATTAAGGCAATGTGAGGAAGAGAAAGAAAAGGACAAAGAAACACGAAAGGGAGGATCAGCGAAAGAAATTTCAAGCGGCCTTTTCCCAGACCCTTTGATCGATCCGGCTTCCACCGCAGAATTACGCTCAGGTCTTGTTAGTACCCCGTGATTGACATTGGACATTGTGGTGTAAGAACCTGTATTGAGATATGTACAGCAACAGGGTTCAGCCAGGAGGGGAATGCGATCAAATCAACCGGATGAAGTGGAGAGTAGAATGAATACGGCCTTGGAAACATGTCTATAAAATGAGCATTAGCGAGCTTAAATTGTGAAAAATATATGCGGGCAAAAGAAACAAACAAATGACAAAGAATAGCATTCAATTAAACTCTCTTCGAGTCATATACATACCATCATTATCCATAGATGAGAGCTCTCATCACACCCCTCTCATGAAAACATCCAATCGATTTATTGAATTTTTAACAAGCTATGGCTGCCGGCCAGCAGACGGGAAGTATGGCCACCACGGCGAAAAGCTACCTCTATGACCGTTATAGTAGTTAACGTATGGCCCAGGAGGCGCCGTAGGATAAGGAGGCGCTGTGGGATAAGGAAACACTGTAGCATAAGGAGGAGCCATTGTGGGATAAGCAGGACGCATGCCAGGATTGGGCTGGGGCATCGTGGGATAAGAAGGCGGCACGGCGGGATTAGGGGGAGGCACAGCGGGATTAGGAGGCACAGCGTGATTAGCAGGAGGCACAGCGAGATGAGGGGGAATCGGCATCATCACTTGGGCAGACCTTAGACCAACGTTTACCAATTGGCCCAATACTTCATCCAGGTTATGGTCGTGGTTCCGGTTCCCTTCATGCTCTTTGCAATCAATGCAAACACGAAGGTACCTTCCAGGGCATAACTTGGCGTGTCTCCCACGCACTTGACCGCTGGTGAAACGGGAGTAATGGAGGAGTTGGAGGCAGCGACTGCAGGCGAAGTACTCTTGGTATCTGCAGATGTCAGCCTTATTGCAATAGGAAAACGTACACTCGGGCATCAACGAGGGCTTACCCGGGCCATGTTTCCTTATCACAGAGATACTGTCTTCTCAATTGTGGTGTGGAGGGAGGTTGTGTGGGAATTAAAGACCGAAGGTATTTGTTTGTCTGCGAAAGTGATAATCTGGAGGGATAGTCAAGCATGTCGATGATTATCAGTTGCAACTCTGTCGGTAGATCAAGGAGGGGAGAAGCCGGTAATTCTGCCATCACGCGAGAAGAGAATGTTCACAAGGACAAAGATTCCGAGGAGGCTGCGTTGGTTCAATGCTTAAGAATACCGAAAATTATAACGAAAGTCTGGTCGTCGTGACCTAATGCGACGATGCAAGATGTCAGTGTTGTCTGTTGATGTTCGCATATATGAACGTAGTGATATGTTATACCCTACTTTCAAGGGTTTTAAAGAGGCAAAGTACGTATTGATGAGGCGGGTTAATCGGCAGAGAGCAGTGACTCGAGGGAAATGGCCATACTCGTTCCTGCCTTTGGTATGTAAAAATGACCGTTTGATGACTAGACAATGTCCCGCTTGATATTTCAGAGGTCAGTGTTTGACGTCGTCCAAAAATAAACAGCTGCTATTTCACTTTAATCTTTCCATTTAAATCGACCATAATCCACTACAAGCTGCGATGATGTGTCGGTATACCCCCCTATCCAGTACACGGGGATCACTGGCCGTGTCGAAAATTAGGGAACTGTGAAAAAAACACTAAAAAATCCAACTGTCTGTAGGATGATTGAAACTTTCTGATTAATATTGCCGCCTCCAAGAAGATACGAATTGAAATCACTCCAAGACTAATAAACGCCTTCGTCATGGCATGACGGAAAGGAAGTCAAGTTGCAACACGACCCTAGTCCCTTTCACGCGTAAGGGCGTCGTGGAGGTCGGTAAAGACGCCAATGTTTCTCCATCCATGGTCTACAATCGGCACCGGCTAGCGATCCCCTTGTGCTGCAGCAATATCGCATAAGCCTGCGTGTTTCATGTCCAGTTCTCGTTATGGAATTAGGTAAGTTGAGGCCGCTAATACTAGGAAAATGTGGCTGCCCTAGGCCATCGAAGTAGAGCAGTTTATCTTCCCAAAAATCAAAGGATAACGAAGGGAGGGGTAGAAGGACATTCTCATTGAGGCGAACCAATAATCTTCATCGAGTGCCTGAAAACAAGACACCACACGTGATGGCGCCACTATGAATGCTTTTCGTGCGTCTCTGTGCTGGGCTGTGCAGAACTTTGTAGATCATGATTCAAGCACTATGGTGGGCAGTTGGACGAACCAACTGAACATCTATCGATTTCATATGCTATAAGACCTGTTTGATTGTCTATATATGATATGTGCAATCTCTATTGAACAGATGCAGGTCTCATTCCTCATTCTTATCTTTCTCTGCTATCGTTGGTCTCGTTGCTGTATACTAGAAGGAGGCACTGGTCCTGCGGCTAGTACTAGTCGACTCAGGCTCTCAGGAACAAATCTTTTTGCTTCTTCTACACTCACACATGGTACATCGATTTGTCTTGAGCAGTTGCAACAGTATACACACTAAATCTATCAATGCCGGCTTGGTTAATAGATAGAATCACTTGAATGGAGTGAAGGACCAGACTCAGTTCGAATCAGCACCGTGGTAGTAATACGGGCACGGCGTCCTACTTCCAACAGCCATGCGCATCATATCCTCGGTATCTCCCGAGTTGAGATACTTTGGAATAGCTCTGCAACCTCTCCGCGGTCGAGTATATAAAGGTGTTCGATTTGATAAGATTTACTCGGTGAGCATAGATCCCAAATGACAGAGTACACGTTGCGGATAGGCCTCATGTGGATGTTGTGAGAGGAGGTTTTGGTTATGGTTGACAAAATAGGATAGTCTAGAACTATCGTGAAGTGGTCAGGCCTTAGTGGTTAATCTGTTCTTTCCAGTCTTTCCTTCGTTTCCCGTTTCAAACTACGGTTTCATTAGTATCTCCATTCTTAAAATTAGGCCATCTAGCGTACTGTAGTCCCTCATGTCTCTCCACCCGGAGACCTCTGTGACTCCAAGGTAGATGTTATACGCGTAGTATGGGAACCCCACGTGGCTTTTTTAAAAAAGGATATTCATTCTTTGAAAAGAAGTTCGATACGAGTACGATTAGGGCATTTAAGTGGATCCTCGTCCTACCAGCCCTACCCAAACACTAAGCACATTTGGACCCAGTGCCTTCTCAATAGCGTCATACTATTGGGTCGATCGTCTCCAAGCAATAGTAAGATTGTAGCTCAGCCTACATTGTCATGATTACAGTACATGAAGCGAAATAATCCCTCCGCTGATGGCCCCCACGGTAAAAAATTTATCGAAAAGGTCGAAGGTGAATTAAGCCTCACTAACTCCAAGGTGAACCAACCCTAGACAAGGGCGGTTTTTTGTAATAGTATTCTCCTAAGTTAACAATAACACTGGTGGGTGATGTCAGTTATGGACAATTTCTCCACGGATCTCTGATTGTCAAACACGCTGAGTATGACATTACAGTACAAAGAAATACTATGTCAGAGAGGAGGTCCTATTTTTGCGGCGGGTTTAGCGGCCCAAATGGGAAGCCTGCTGAGTTTGCTGAGACGCTATTGAGACGCTAGCCCTACGAATGTCGGTCTGTCTCTTGTCAGCTACACAGGGGCTTGACTTGGCCTAAAGGCAGCTCTGATTTGCCGGCATGATCCTTGAGGCATGTTTTGGGTCATCCTTTTGTTTGATTAAAGATGCAAGGGGGCTGGGGAAAAGCCATAAAAATGACCCTAATGGTTGGACTGCAGGGAAGTGCGAGGAAGGAAGGGGCCCATCAGGAGGCACAGAAAAATAAAACAAAATCAATCAAGAAATATTAAATAGAATTGCCGAGAAACATTGCAGAAATTTCATGAAGCATCAGTGGGATGTTTATTGACGGCCGCCTAAAGTCAGTCGGATGATGGAACATCAGTTAC
The DNA here is from genome assembly GCF_009193445.1 of Aspergillus pseudotamarii. NCBI lineage: Eukaryota > Fungi > Ascomycota > Eurotiomycetes > Eurotiales > Aspergillaceae > Aspergillus > Aspergillus pseudotamarii. The sequence continues at coordinate 300,279 of NW_022475034.1, read as the reverse complement.
ATAAACATAAATATTAACTAACTAGTTATGCATAACTACATAAAGTAAACAAACAAAAGCATAAATGATGTGCAGGGTCTGTTTTTGGTGCAGACGTCATGATCGGACACATCACATGACCGGCAAAGACCTTCGAGTCATTTCTTTGAGCCAGTCGTCTTGTAAAGGACAACATCGCAGCCACTTCAGACATCTGGATGTCAACGGTTGCCAAGAACCAGGAAATGAGAGACTAGGGCCTTTTATGATGCTGCCTAAATTAACAAGTGGCAGTGCGACAAGGCACAGTCAGCTCGAACAGCGACCACGGTGGATGACCCTGCGCTTTAAGGTGACATTCCGAGAGCGAACACAACGAGGAAGAACCATTGAAAAGTGCTGCCTAATCAGCCCTATTCGACTGCCGGGCTCCGAAGAGGAAGGTGATTGGCAGGGGATGCTCCACTAGAGTTGCTACAATGGAGACGTTCAATTCCACTATCTTCCGGTTGGTCCACGCTAAATGTGGTACAATCCAAAGAATGGGACCTCATGGCTGAACCGTCGTCAATATATTACTTCACGGCGGCATCCTTCTTTTGCTGCCCCTTTGGACGCCATTCTCCGTCTTTTCCTCCATTTCCCATCCGTCTCTGCCACTATGAAGGTCGCCCTGCTCACCTTCGCGGCGGGCCTGGCCAATGCCGCCTCGCTCGCCGTCACTCCACGGGCTCTCCCCAACGCCCCTAATGAATATGCTCCCGCCAATGTTTCCTGTCCGTCGACTCGCCCCAGTATCCGCAGTGCCGCCGCCCTGTCTACCAATGAGAAGGATTGGCTGCAAGTGCGTCGGAATGAGACCCTTCAACCCATGAAGGATTTGCTCGGTCGGCTCAATCTGACCTCCTTTGATGCTTCTGGGTACATTGACCGTCATAAAAACAATGCATCGAACATTCCAAACGTGGCCATTGCCGTTTCGGGTGGTGGTTACCGCGCTTTGACCAATGGCGCGGGTGCTATCAAGGCGTTTGACAGCCGTACCTCCAACTCCACAGCCCGTGGACAACTCGGAGGCCTCCTGCAGTCGTCGACTTATCTATCGGGCCTGAGTGGCGGTGGCTGGCTCGTAGGCTCTGTATACATCAACAACTTCACCACGATCAGTGACCTGCAGGCCAGCGAGAAGGTCTGGGACTTCAAGAACTCTATTCTTGAAGGCCCTGATGTTAAACATTTCCAATTGATTAACACTGCCGCCTACTGGAAGGATCTGTACGATGCTGTGAAGGATAAGAGGGAGGCGGGGTTCAACACATCGTTGACCGACTACTGGGGCCGCGCTCTCTCCTATCAGTTTATCAACGCTACCACCGACGATGGCGGTTCCGATTATACCTGGTCGTCGATCGCCCTGACCGACGACTTCAAGAAGGGCAAGATGCCCATGCCCATCCTCGTCGCCGATGGACGTAACCCGGGCGAAATACTTATTGGAAGCAACTCGACCGTGTATGAATTCAACCCATGGGAGTTTGGCTCCTTTGATCCGTCTGTATACGGCTTTGCGCCATTGGAGTATGTCGGATCAAACTTCGAGAACGGTGAACTCCCCAAGGGGGAATCGTGCGTGCGTGGCTTTGACAATGCGGGTTTTGTCATGGGTACCAGCTCGTCCCTGTTCAACCAGTTTATCTTGCGTCTAAATGGCACCGATATTCCTAATTTCCTCAAGGAGGCTATTGCTGATGTCCTGGAGCACCTAGGCGAAAAGGATGAGGACATTGCCGTCTATGCACCCAACCCCTTCTACAAATATCGCAATTCCACGGCAGCCTATTCGTCGACCCCGGAGTTGGACGTGGTCGATGGAGGTGAAGATGGACAGAACATACCCCTGCACCCCTTGATTCAGCCCAGCCGCAATGTGGACGTGATCTTTGCCGTGGATTCGTCCGCCGATACAGACTATAGCTGGCCCAATGGGTCCTCTCTGATCTACACTTATGAACGTAGCTTGAACACCACGGGTATCGCCAACGGGACTTCCTTCCCTGCGGTGCCCGATGTGAACACGTTCCTCAACCTCGGCTTGAACAAACGCCCGACCTTCTTTGGATGCAATTCGTCCAACACCAGCACCCCGACCCCGTTGATTGTCTACCTGCCTAACGCCCCTTACACCGCCGAGTCCAACACCTCGACCTTCCAGCTGGCGTATAAGGACCAGCAACGCGATGATATCATCCTGAATGGCTACAACGTCGTTACTCAGGGCAATGCCAGTACAGACGCGAGCTGGCCATCGTGCGTTGGGTGCGCCATCCTCCAACGGTCCACTGAACGTACGAACACTAAGCTTCCTGATATCTGCAACACCTGCTTCCAGAATTACTGCTGGGATGGCAAGACCAACACCACCACCCCGGCGGCCTATGAACCGGAGATTTTGATGGAGGCGTCGACTTCCGGGGCCTCGAAGGATCAGCTGAACCGCACAGCTGCGGTCATCGCGTTCGCGGTCATGTTCTTTATGACGATGTAGGTGCCGGTACCTTTTTTTCTGGGATACGTTAGGTCCTGGCGTAGTATGCCTCATGAATACTTCAACTGATTCATTATCTACTATTGCAAAATTCTGAATATTCCCCGATTGCGTTGGTTGTGTTTTTATAGCGCGTTTCGAATTGAGTGTATCTTACATGCATATTGTGGCGATTACTGTGTCGTACATCTCAGGGTACACCTAAAGATGGTTCATGATCTGATCAAACATTTTGCATATTTTTCTCGGTTCATTTAATACCAGGTACTGTAAGTTACTGTCACCTCATCCAGAATTGGGATGATGTGATACGGCACTAGACCCGACCGGGAAAATGGCAATACGGTCGGCTGTGGCCATAAAACCGTCGACACAATGGCAATAAACTTCATCTTTCCTCATATAATTAATTTGATCGTAAAACAAGCACTGGTTTACATACCATGGCGACGAATACATCATCCTTTACTACAATCCCTATATTGGATTACTCCCTTTCCACCTCGCCGACGACCAAGGCGCAGTTCTTATCCGACCTTCGGAATGCGTTGATCCATGTGGGGTTCTTCTACCTGATCAATGCGCCCATTGCACCCCAAATCCAACAAGATGTGGTGAATAAATGCAAGGATATCTTTGACCTCCCGTTAGAGAAGAAGGTCGAGATAGAAATGGTGAACAGTAAACATTTTCTCGGCTATTCTCGACTAGGAGCAGAGATCACTGCGCGCGAACAGGACTATCGGGAACAGTTCGATGTACGGCTCTCTACAAAGATATATATATGTGGAATAGCAAGCTGAGGCTAACCACACCATGAGTAGTTCGCTACGGAGTTGCCAGCTCCAGGGCCCGACGAGCCACTCTATCGAAATATTCGGGGTCCTAATCAGGTACGTACTTTCCATATTGGATTGCTTGTTATTCTTCCAGAACAACATGTTAACCCTCACAGTGGCCCGATGAAAGCGTAATTCCTGGTTTCCGCAAGGCTATCGAGGCATATCTCGCGGAAGTCAGTCCCCTATCAGATGCATTTCGGGGTCTCATATCAGAGGCACTGGATCTGCCACCAACCGCGTTGGACCCGTATTTTGACGACCCACAGCAACTGAAGTTGAAGTTGATCAAATACCCACCACCGCCCGTGTCCTCGACTGAGGCAGCGGTTCAAGGTGTCGGGCCTCATAAGGATTCGGAGTTCCTCACCTTTCTCCTCCAAGCATCGCCCCACTCAGGATTAGAAGTGCAGAATAAATCCGGCGACTGGGTCTCGGCAGCACCGGTGAAGAACTCACTGGTGGTGAATATTGGGCGGGCGTTGGAAGCGATCACGGGGGGCGTGTGTACGGCGACGACCCATCGGGTAAGCCTTGCGCCCCGGAATTTTATCGACACGGCGAACGCGTCTCTCGGGCCGCGGTTCTCCATCCCTGTGTTCCTGGGAATGGGCCTGGATCTCTCTGCTGAGAAAATTACCCTGCAAATTCCACAGCATGTCAGGGATCTCGTACAGGATGAAAAGGTACGATCGGACGCGGAGGCTACGTTTAATCGCATATTCAGTGGCCGGACGGGCGAAGGGACGCTGCTTCATCGGGTGATTAGCCACCAAGATGTGGGTCGGAGATGGTATCCCGATCTCTTGGATTTTGCTCTGAAACAATACGAGAAAAAATAGCGACGAGAAGAATAGGTCTATGTACACGAGACAAATTTAAAACCTCCAGTGTCTGATGTTAGCGGTGTATTTGTACAGCACAACTGCAACCACCCGAGTATCTGATTTCCCATAACAGCCTTGCAGCTTGTTGTCAGTAGCTGGCCGTGATCGGCAAAAACCACTCCAACCAGAAGCCGGATGGCTTAGTATACCCCGGACACCAGGAGATCGAATAGGAGAGAGGTTGGGCGTTGCCTAGCGACTGAAAAGCCCATGTGGGGAGATTATGGCGTCTGAAGCGATGGTTCTTGCGATGACCTCCGGAGCGTCGCGGAAACCCGACGGGGCACATGTCCGTGTGCATAAGCCCTAGTTTGGTCGCGATTACGGGCCATCAACCATGTATTAAAGACGATCACTGACTCTTGGGCATCGGTTCTATCGTAGTGCCGTGACGTATCCAAACCAACAGAAAGGGTCCAGGAGAATAGATGCAAGGCTGAAAATCAGTTCAGGGCCCCTGCGGCTTACTACGCTGGTCATCCCGAAGCAAAAGGGAACTTCTGACAGGTTGAGATCCTCCGCGGATCTGCAGATGCCAGCATTGCCTCCCAACATTCGCCAATCAAAGGGGGGCGCGCGTCCAAAAATCCCTACACACCGACGCAGCCAAGCCGCTTAGCCATTCCCCCACCTGGCTCAGGTCTGGACACGAGTGGCATCATACGTAGGTGCAAACGTAAGCTCTGGTGGCTGTTGTCTCTGAGTTGCAGAATGTCCCCGGTATAAATAAGGAGGACTGTATGGCACCGTCGCTTCCCAACCCCCCTTCCCTCGATATCTATCAATCCATCACCCACAATCTCTGCCTGAAATCAGATCAACCCTCCACAATGCAGATAAAGTCATCCACCGTTCTTGTCGCCCTTTTGGGCTCCTCCGTGGCCCAGGCTGCCAACCTCCAGGAAAGGCAGTTTGAATCGACCGACGTAGCCGCAACTCCCACCGACACCGGCTCGGGCTCTACGGAGACTGGCTCTGTCACTCTCCCATACTTCACCGGTACCAGTGAGACGGGTGTCCCGACTGGAACTGAATCTCCCACCGGCACTGGATCTGCCACCGGCACTGGATCTACCACTGGCACGGGGTCTCCCACCGGCACTGAATCTGCCACTGGCACTGAATCCCCCACTGGATCGTCCAGCAGCGGAGCCGAATCTACCTCGGACTCGGCTACTCCCACTAGCGGATCGGCCTCGCCCACCGAGTCCGGATCGACTTCCACCACTACCGAGGCCTCAACCACTACTAGTGGAAGCGAGACCAGCAGCTCGGGAACTTCTTCCTCCACTTCCTCATCGGCTTCTCCCTCGTCGACTGACTCCGGTGCGGCCTCGACTTTGCCTCAAGGTTGGGCCACATGGATGCTCCCCTTCGTTTTGGGTGCTTTCCTGTGAGATGGGTTGTTAATGGAATGGTGTGATGCGCTTAATGAATATCCGAAGGGATTTGGAATTGAGATATGATCCACGCGTGTGTTTTGTCGGACTGTGAATATCGTTCTCCCTGTACCTTCGCTCAACTATAATGATGCTTTCGTTGGCTATTTATCTCTACGGCTGTGCAGATAGTTAGATGCACTACATCTAATCATGTGGACCTATGCGATAATACAAGACCCTTTGATTGGTAAAACTGTTGTCCACCCCGCAATTCTCCTCGTAAAGGGGACTCTTGGGCAAGATTAAGCCTCGTGCCTGACCGCAACCCAGTCGCGCGATGACAAGCACCCACAGGATGCATATTTTCTTTGTCTGAATACGGCCTTTCGGCAAATAAATCCAAATGTGGAGTTTTTGGCAGTCCTTCGTGTGCGGGTGGAAATTGGCTGCAGGCCCTTCTCCCTAAGAATAACCTCGTATTGACCCTGCTGAGCCTCAGCCATGTCGTGTTCAAGCCAACCACAACGTTTCTCTCCAAGCGATCTTCCCATTTAAGGTTCTGCTAATATATAGTAGGCCTCAACACGACTGCCGCCATGATTCACCGGTCTGGGCAGAATGAGTATCATGAGGCTATGTGCCCAAGCGTGGCACGGCAGTTAGTGTATAGACTCAGCCTTGGAGACTGGCGTGCCCTTATTATCCCCTGGGCGCCCAGTTCCTTCGCAAGCAATTAATTTGTTCATTCTCTCTGATCCCAGCGACCTTTTGCACAATGGCACCGAGACGTGGTGGCGGTTCCTACAGTGGCAGCAGCTCCAGCTCTTCCAGCTCCAGTTCATGCAGCGGCGCCGCGTTTAGCGCACAAGCAGCCCAAATTACTATCGCGTTCCAGGCGCTCTTCTTCCTCGTCTTCTGTGGGCTGTTTTGCTTCGCGGCCTTCAAGTTGATCCGGAGCAAGCAGAAAGGCGTAGCCTTACGACGATGGTTCCCTCTCGGCTTCTCGATCGTCTTCTCGATCGCGTGAGTTCTAGCCCTTGTCGCCTTTGGCAGATCAACCTCGACTAACAATATACAGTGCGGTCATCCTTAACATCGTCCTCTTCACTCTAATGCAATGCGACATCACATCGATCACCATATATCAGCTTGTTAGCCTTTTGCCAAGTTGGCTCTCCGCCCTGGCCAACTTTCTACTCATTGCCGTGATCATGATCCCAATCTGCAAGCGCCTGGTTCAGGGAAACAGACAAATTGCGAAAATGGTCACCATCGTCCATACTATCTACGTCGTTGTGCTTGGGATTATCCTCCTCTGTCATCTGGCCATCTACACTCATCTCGTCGATGCATCGTATCGCACCGGCGCCCGGGTTAATGCCAACACGTTACGACATCACCAAATGAGACTAGCCACCGCATATACTGTGCTCTCTGTAATTGGAATGCTCATGGCAGCTGCGAATATGCTTTTCGCGCTAGCCCGAGGCCGTCATCTGAGAAGAGGGGTATGTTGCTACTTTCTCCAGTACACCTCAGTATCATATAGATGGCACAGATGACTGACATAAATATGATATAGATCCTCTTCCCCGCTGTCATACTCCTTATCCTATCATCACTGGGAATGACCGTTCTCGACCTCGCCAACCACATCATCATCGATTACCTACAGAGTGAATATTTACAAAAGGGTGTTGAGGCATTTAACCGCTCCTTGGAGGCTCAGAGTTTCCTCCTGTATTTCTTCTACTCTGCGACTTTCCTCATGGCTCTCCTCGTCGCTTCGTCAAATCAACTATCTGATAAGGCCTCAACGGGTCCCGTTAAACATCTCCAGGACCAATAAAAATATAACGCTGGTCAGCAGCCTTATCGGGCGTATCGACCTCAGGGTATGACGCAGATGCCGCAAGGTTATCGGTAGTTCTTTGTCATGTTGAGACATGCGGAGATTTGTTAGTGTTTTATGACGGGGGAGAGGCTTGGACTTGACTCTGGAGTCTATTTGGTGGGTCAGCTATTGAAGATGGCTGATGGATGTGGTTTTGGATGCTGGATATATGATGATATAATGTTCTTTCCTTTTGTGGGTTGATTTGCTTGGAGACGTTCTTGATATACCCCAATACCCGGATACTGATTTTGAATATATTATTGCTTTGGTTGATATATTGTTTGCTGTAATTTGAAGAATTACTTATGATACTAAGCCTACTGAGGTTCGGGGTAGGTCGGCCTGTGATCTGAAGAGCAAGGATAATCTAGTATGGTATCTGAAGAACCATAACGGACGTCACTTGACAGTATATAAATAGAACAGTGGCTGCACCGACATACATAGTCTAGGAACCATAAGTACAACTAAAATTCGGGTCGGGATGCTTGATTGGATCAATAGAGTGGAGCTGCTGAATCCTAAGGGCAAAAGAGATTCGATGTAATAAATGGGTCCACAAGTTTAATAAGAATCGGCACCTATCACATGGATGTGTCCTCGCTGATATGACTATCTGATATCAGCTGATATGATCCGTCTGCTGAAATCGACCCAGTTGGGCTTCCAGCGCCAGCCATGGAGAATCTACATGTAAGAAATTCGTATCACTGCTTGCTCGCCCTGTATTTTTATGGTTAAAGTAGAAGACTTTAAGATGTATCATAACGTTATCATAGTACAAGAATAACCCATCTGCAGCACTCAGATAGCAATAGAAAACCCCCTCAATCCTCACAAACCTTCCCAATCCTACCATAAACACTCAGCTCACCCCGATGCGTAAATCCAACCCCCATATCCCTCACTATCCTCATATCCTCCAGTGTTGTATCGACCAGCTCAACATCGAACCGACGTACAAAGTACGCCAGAGTCATATACAACTCAAGGAATGCGAGGCTTCACACGTTAGTACCTATCTCAGACCCCAGGTAATCCTGTAGCTTACTTCATGCCGGCACATATCCGGCTACCTCGGGAGAAGGACGTAATGTATTTGAAAAGGTGCTCGTTGTTCTTACTGGCGGAGATCCATCGTTCGGGAGAGAACTTCTCCGGCTCCGGGAAGATACTTGGGTTTTTGTGGCCGAAGTAGCTTGAGGAGCTGACTGGGGTCTGTGGGGTTCTGTTAGTGATATGTTGTTGGGTGGAAGAGAGGTTGCTTACGCCGGGTGGGATTGTGTATTCTTTGTAGGTTAGGGGTTCGTCCGGTGCTATGCGAGGGGATCGGGTTGTGAGGAAGCCGCCCAGACGGAGGGATTCGTTGACGGTCCCAGTCTGTGAAATAGGGTTAGTGGTGTTTGAGGCAGTCTACCAGAAGACGGAAAAGGAAAGATTGGGGCTTGAATTGTGAGGGGTAATGTTGTAGGGAGGTATATCTGATCACCCACTAAATAAGGCAACCTTTCCAACTCGGACCATGTAATAGGACGGGTAGGCGTCGGCAGGACGGCCCTCAGCTCATCTCGTAATCGACCGCGTACCTCATCGTCCGATGCGATATGGAAGCAGGCCGTTGTCAATGCTCTGGCGGTTGTCTCTGTACCAGCACTGATAAACAGAAGACCTTCATCTTGCAGACGCTGGAGGGATCGTTCTTCAGCTGGAATGCTGGGATCCGTCAGCTGGTCGTAGATGGTCCTATGTTTGCCAACGGCATCATCCTGGCCGATATCATATTTATCCCCATGAAGTGCCTCAGCTGACTGCTCATAGATTGTCTTCTGGATATCCAATACAATTGATCTTCCCGGATGAATCGCATGCAACAACCGAAGTGGTAGCTTTTGGAGCACGGCAAGGAAAATTGGAAAAATTCGATTGAAATGAACACTACAAGTGAGATCATGAACGGCTTGGCGAACATCCGTGCGCAGACTCGCGTCATCGAGATAGTCCCAACTCTTGCCATAGCAGTAATGTGTGATGACATCAGAGGTCATAGCTGCAAAGGCATCATCGAGCCGGACTACTTTCTGAGCTCGATGAAAGGCTTCAAAGCGTTGCATAAGCTTGTGGACCTTCTCTTCGACAAGGTGAGATAGCCCACAGATCGACTTCTTCGAGAAGAGATTGTTCACGATGCCACGACGAAAGCGGTGGACGTCGTGATCTGTTGTCGACAGGGTGGAGTGGAGCATGCCCGAGAATGAAACGAACTCTGCATCCTTATTGCGTCTGCGGGTGCTTGGGGCGTAGATTTCGTCGTAGTAATGCGGGTCGCTGATGTGGATCTCTCGGGGGTTGATACGCACGATGGGCCCTGGCTTTCGTCAGTTGTGTGTTATATGTATAGGCATTCAGGATTGATGATTACCGTATCTCTCGTGCATTCTCTCGATCTCGAAGAGGTACCTCCCTCCCAGGAATAAATCATAGTACCACTCATATAGGTGGGTAGCCGCTGCTAACTTAGGACCCGGTATGTTTCTCAATGGATGGGAGTAGAGTCGATAAAAGGTAATCACGATGGGGTAGCTGATCAGCCCAATGAGGGTTATCCAGAGCCTTGCTGAATCCATTTTCGTGGCTTATGCTAAGTAATAGTCTGCACGGCACGCCGCGCATTCCACATGTCCCGACCATCCTTTATATAGTACGCTGCGACAGCGAAGGCTAGGTATTGAGTGGTGGGAAGTAAAGCCATCCCGTTACATTTTGTGTTGCAAGATGATCGAGGATAAAGGCCAGTTGACGGACCTTTATTAGGATCGTTGTGTATCTACACAGGGCAGGCGCCGGATTTGCCCCTCTGGCGGCAGGTTTGTCGATAAGTCATCTCGGATAATGATTCCTTCGGTTTGTCATTGGTAGCCTGAACCAGTCTACCGGGTATCGAGTGCACCTCATACAATGGATGTGGCGTACTGTTACTTAAATGATGGTGGGCTAATAAGCGTTTGTCACTTTACTGGTCACCCAATTACCGTGACATAGTTTGGAGCTTGTTTCATCATCTCCTGGAAGTAAGAATTGGTACCTGCATGTCATATTACTTGGAATTCGTAACCTTGACCTTCTCATAAGCATGTCCATTGATCCAAATACATGCGTAAAGTTTACATCTGGACTATGTCACAAACACGTATGCTTTATCAAAGCACTCATCCCACCCTGTTTGCCCCGAAGTCCAAAACCTATGGAACACAGCACTCGCCAACATAGGCGTTGGGCACCCCATGATTTTGCTCAGATCTGACAATTGCTCGTCAACGATATGACGGACATTAGGGCTCGCATCAACCGCTTGCATCCCCGCTACGACCAGTGGCCATATCGCGAGATGCTTGATGCGGGAGCGGCGGGTAACCTTTGGAAGAAGAGTATATAGACGAGTCCCATGTACAGTCCTCATAGCAGTATAATACTTGCTGGAGGGAACGATGAAGAGGCTTTGAAGAGACGAGATACAGTACAGTGCTACGGAGGACTTGTACATGCGTCCTAGGAGCAACCAGTCCTCTCGGGCGTCGGGGTTGGTGCCGGTCCAGTCTTCGGGCGAGAAGGCCTCGATGTGCTCAAGTATCTCGTGTGCTGTCGCTCGTGTGATTTCGGTTATGGGGGCCGATGTCGTTTGGAAGCGGAGGTTGTTGATCTTGATTACATCCATTAGGAGGTATGGAGGGCATAGGAGGATCGGGTATATACCATCTCCGTATAGCTCTGTCATGATGTCAATCAGTTCGAGTTGCGATGTGGGTGGAATATGTTGTGATGGAGGAGTAGTCGTGTTGGCCATGATCCCCAGGCTAAGTCGTGCGAATTAGTAACTTAGGAGGCGAAAAGTGGGTGGAGGGCAATAAGTGTGAATGAGAACTAGAGTCCTTACATGAGAAGATGAAGTATCAAGGGCTTCAGGTACTCGGAGGAATGCGCAAGACTTGCCAGACCACCACGTAGCTTAATCAACTCCATGGCGGCAGCGAAATGGTGCTGCCAGTCCACTGACGGCAGCTGTCTGGCCTTCCCAATCACCGTTTCATTTAGCCCCTGGCCCATTTTGATGATAACGGAGGAGGCGAGCTTACATCTACAATTAAGAATAACAAAATACTTGCAATGGCAAGATCGATGGTCATTTGATTGCTCAAATTCCCCATCAGCTCAGACAAGGATCGAAGTGCTAATCCTCTATGTTGATAAAGGCTCGGTCGCAAACGCGCCAACGAGCGACCATGATCCCCTGGGTATACACGATGGATGCGGTGACCGAGGGCAAGATAAACTAGTGTGTGACATATTGACATGGGCATTTGGTGCAGCGCATCTAGGGGAAACTGGCCCAGGTAAGGGTTCGGCGCTAACTCGTGCATAGCAGAAAAGTCAGGATAGACATAGTGGTTGACTAGGAAAAACTATGAAAATCAGATGCATTGAGCGGCTCGATGAGACATACAGTACCACACAGCTTCAACCATTGTGCATGTTTGACTTTTCAACTCTCGGCCTGGGTTTGGTATTCGTAGTAGTGCACTTCCTACCCTGGCTTGCCGAACATCCTCCTTGTTAGCCGTCCCTTCGCTACTGACCGTGGAGAAGCAGCCCGTTCCAGGAGGAAAACGTCGCTTGCGAGCACGAGATGTCACTTTTCCCGGTGCGAGCCATCTGAGTGGTTTTTTCTCGTCATATCCGGGGCAAGCAACACCAGTCGATCGGCATTTGTTACAAGTGGGGCGCTCGAAATCGCATACGAGCCGACGGCGCATACACTCCCAGCAATGTCGTTGACGCATCGCGGGGCTCAGGTCTGCTCGGGTGTCCATATTACCATATGGAGTATACTGATGGACAGAATTTTAAGTAGGGTAGTAACATAGTGTGCAGGAAGGAGGGAGTTGGATACTAACTCAGCCTTGCTGACTTGGCAAGATTTGAATCCATGGGGAGGGGCTGAATGAGGGCTTGGCGTCTGTCAAGCCCTAGTACCCTACTTAAAAGAGTCGGGCTCTCCAAATAATAGATATACGTGAAGCTTATCCTTGGAGCTAAATCCTTATTAATAGACTCGATACCGGTCCAATTTGCTGGTTCCGGGAATATCTTCACGAATATCATCAATCAGAATATTAATATTAGCTCCAAAATGGCCCCCACCAAATCAGAAAGATTTTGGCCCCTGATTGTGGGTCTTTCTTGCAGGGAAAGAAGAAAAACAAACAAACAAAAAAAAAGGAGGGAAAAAAAAGCATAATAATCATAATCACATATTTTAATATATTCTAATAACCATATAAATAAAAGTTTTTGGTCGAAACGAAAGAATCCGCATGATACGGCGTGACAGCTCTCGATGAGCGGGTATAAGATACAGACCTTCTCAGGCAAGCTCATGGGGTCGGGGCTCTGGTTTCCCAAGTTCAACCCTCTGTTGTGAGTCCAATTGATGGGTTTCCGCCTCTGGCCCGACCCATAAAGGTTGAAACGATGTAGGCGTTGAGGATTGCTGTGGCTGTGGCGGCTTCCGACGTCGAAAATACAAGAATGCAGCCGTGATGGCAATCAGAAATACACCCGCTCCCACCCCAACCCCAATGCCAGCCGCAGCACCGGCTCCAATCTGACTGCTGGAATGCGAGGATGGTGTCGAAGTGCCGTTGCTTGTTGCACTTGTCGTGCTTGCTGTTGCTGTGGGGTAGCTTGGGGTGCCGGTCGAAGGCAGATATTGTATCGTAGCAAGGTCGCTCGGCATTGGAGCAGGAAATCTCTCGTCCGTGGGGTTTGAGCAATTTTTCTTTCCATCACTATTATAGCTGCAGCATGCCCAGAGCCCGGACGCTTCGTCGTACGTCAAATCCGAAAACTCGTGGCCACCTATAGGTGGGCTCTGTTAGCTTCTGCGATCGCTCAGATAGCGAGCGCATCTCATGGAATTACCGCATCGGGTCATGCAGGCCGGATCCTGGAGGGTTGGATCGGTGCAATCGGCGGCATAGTAGCCTGGTACGCCGTCATTCTGATATTGACAGATGCCATTGCTCATGCAATAGTCCCCCTTCACACAGCATTGTACATATGGGTGTGTGGAATTTGCAACTCCACAGGCCGAGTCCACATCAAAATTGGATGAAATCTTGCCTGAGTGGAGGGTATAGCAAGGCATCCTGAGAGAGACTTCCAAAGGGAAAACGTAAAGCGAGAGAAAGGGTGAGAAAAAATGCGGCTGAGAAAGGCTGCATGGGTACTTAATAGCTGCGCGCTACTCGGACCCCTACCCTATACACTACTAGTCGTTACTAGTGAGTAGTTAGTCGGCAGGAGCAGTATTACAATCTGCATATCATGGCCATTCAGAGTTCGGGAAATTTCATGTGGGTAAAAGGCCTTTCCCAGTGTCCACATAACTCGTATAATGGCAAATTTTGTTATGATAAAAGAGGAAAACAAAAAAGAAAAAGCAATAGTCCGTAGTCACATAAAACATAGCGATCGGAGTGTAGATGGAGTTGCTGGTGTTTGGATTCTGAACCGTACCTTTTCCGTTGGGGGGGGTTTTTGCCTCAGGACTCCACAGCGTCGGCTCGGCCTTAGGCATGTTGAGTGGGTCTTGTTGCGCGAAAATACATCGCAAACTAAGAAGCCCGAGCACTCAGTCCAGGAATATGGATGTCAAGACAGTGCCGATCAAGCTGATGACTCCGCTGGGCCCTACGAGAGGATACACAGGTGATTATCAACGCTCATATTGTGCATGGGTTGCCGCTGTGAGTTGGGCTGGGAAACAGTTACTCCAGCGGAGGTAACGTCTGTGCTTGTTTATGAAATGTATGCATTGAACAACTTAGGTTGCACTGACAGGAGAATATGGAACACATATCATGAGTTTGAGTAGCTACTAAAAACACTCAAGTCTCCCCCATACCCTCAGCCATCCTCCTCCAACATTTATCGTCGGCAACATCACCGACATTTTCCACCTTTGCTCTGCTATACTTTGAAGATGAGATTGGATCTTCCGCTTTAGGCTTTTGTGGTATCGCAGCAGCACTTCTGGGCGAGCGTATGGCAACCGTCATCGGTCATATGGGAGAACTTGTAAGGCGCGCAGTACTGCTCGCACTTGCCGGCCCAGAACTTGCTGCAGGAGCTGGGCTTGTGGCAGGTGCCGGATCGGGCGGCCAGGTTGTTCTCGATATTTGCTTCAGGGTGGGCGAGCACACCGGCGGCAACCGCAGCGATGATGAGGAAGAAGTTTGTCTTCATTATGATCTGAGGTGGATGGAAAGAAGAATATATGTGATTGTGGATTATGACGTTGTGACTAGTTATTGATGGTGGTTTGAGTGGAGTTTGAACTGAGGTTGATAATGGGAAGGGAGAGGAGGGCAGATTTATACCTCAGCTGGATGGGCGATTTAATATCAGGTTTTGCACCCGTTACCTTTTTCGGAATTTGAAGATTCCGAGAGATCTGCATCTTTGACGGAGAAACCCCCCCGCTTCGCCTTTAGATCTTCAGATGTGGTTGGATAAGCAGTATGTTTATCCTGTGATCATCGTGTTAAATTAACGTACTATGAGGAAGCGAAATAGTCATCCGCGGTTCACGTCCCCACAGGAGCACACATAATACGGCTCATCAGGTATCTCTGGATATCTTTTGCCTGAAGGGGTCTATGACTGTGGGGAGCCAAGCAATGCTTTTTCGTATTGACGGATGGGATAATGGAGGCGACCCACAATCTTGCCAATCACTTCGTGTTCGTAGTGCCGATGTAGTTCAATTAAGACTCAGCCGCACTTTTTACTTCACATGAGGCCTGCCCCTGAAATATGAGCGTCGGGTTGGCTTTTATGTCAAGGGACACTTGTGCCAGGAAGGTTTAGGTGGTCGTGAGCGTATGGTTGAGGTGGTGAAGCATAGTTAAATTTATCCAATCCCAAAGCTGAGGGAGGTGAGAGGTAGGTAATATCATTCAATAGATCGTTTAGCGGGCACAGCCAGGCGAATTCCCGTCTCAGTAGAATCAGAACAGCCCATAGGTGGGTTGGGCCTCCAACAGGCATTTAAGCTTCTTGTTAGTATACTTACAGAAAGACTAGCTTATGCGGCACATGTGGAGTCAAATCCAATCAAACCTCGCCTAACTTCTCCTTTGCATGTAGGGGTATGGCGCTGGTGAAAACAGTAGAGCTGCCAATGGTCACCATGCCGTCCTTGCATCCTCGGCAGATTTGTTTCCGTGGTTCGATGGCCAGCGTGTGGGTACTGTATTTCACTGCGCGCCTAATTGCCTGTTAGCGTGTCCTCAGGTCGATCTTTTGTTAGGAGTAAACTAAATAGGTGAATTGAAATTCGCTTAAAGTATTAAATCATAGACCAGTGATAGAATTGTACGCTTGGGAAGGTCATGCCAGCAGAGCTACATCATGAATCTCTCTTATACCTCCCAAGAGATATTCGACAAGGTCTTATCCACCGTTTCGGAGCCTGACATACCGCAGTAAAAAGCTTTCACGATATTTATTTCGACAACAGGGTTTACTGTGTCTAAAGGGTGTACAGGTCCGATGAAGGGATGGCTGTTAGCAAGCTGAGATCCCAAGAGGAGGAGATGACCACAAGTCGAAGTTTGAGTTAGAACTTGAATACCGTTTAGAACACGATAAGAGATCCGATTGGGACATTAGTCAGTCTAGAGAGTTTAGGGTGACTGAGACAGATGTGAGGATTAGTGCCTTTATCACGCTATACTCTTGGGCATTCTGTGGAGACGTACCAAAGGAGAAACCGACGGCATACTTTGAGAAGTTTGATGGAGTTTAGGATGGTGGGACTATGCACAGCTTTCGGGAAATTTACCAATAATTTTGTTTCCATACTTTCGCTGATTCATATCGAAAGGGTCTTTCAAGCCAAATAGGAATTTGTCCTCCTTCAAAAAGCAGAAATGATACTCAGTAGGAATGGACCGGAAGAAGCTTGTTTAGTGGCCAGCAAAAGTCTTGACTGGTAGCCTCTTTTACATCTCCGCTTAGTCTCACCCTCTCATTTTTGTCTTCTGCTTTCGTCTTTTACAGTATTTTCATGTACTTTTGGTTGGTACGGCAGAAACGCTAGCAGATACACGCTGTATCTTAAATTGATTTCATCAGATCCTCCAATCATTCAGCTGCCTAATGGGAGAGAGACAAGTATTTCTTAGTATAATAGGTGTAAGTAATAGGTTGATTAGGGCAGCTATGGTGTAGACTTCATATCTAAACAACAGTACAGAGTCCGATAAAAAGCCATGACAGCATAATGATAGTGAACCTGTTGAGGGGTATACAAATATTCATAGTAATCCAAGGTACTTCCAAAATCAATAGGCAGAGCAAAGAAACCCATGCTGATCACCTTTCGTTGGTCAGTCCTCAGGCAATCGGAATGGCCTTTGTCACGATCTGGAACTCGATGAGCCACAGATGTACTGCAGTGATGAGGGTCATGATCTCCCATTTTTCTCCCAGGACGCCAGTAAGCCCACTACCCACAAAGGCAAATTTGAACCCTTTCGACAGGCTCCACGATGCGTTGTGAGCGATGACAGCGACAATCTCCTTTCCATCGCTGGAACACCCCATCGCTCGATGGGAGCGACTCCCGCTTGTCTCGCCCACTGTTTCCGACAGTCGAACTAGTTTCCAACCGGATGTGTGGCCGGCGAGCTCCTTTATTTCTTTACCGTGGCTTGAGCGCCACTCAAATTGTTCATAGGAGGCGTCTTTGCCGCTTCCACCAACCGCGATGGAGAATGTTGGGCTCATGCGTCTGCCTGGCTTGACATCCTCTAATGGCTCTACGATAGAGTTCTCTTGGAACTCGCCCTGCGATGCAAAGGTCACCGAGACTGGCTTTGCTCGGAGATATGGATCACACTGTAGTGATGCAAGAGGCGGATCCTTATCGGTCGGCCCATCGCGCAGGATCATCGTCTGGGTGCTCTTACGGTGCTGAACATCTATCGACATGAAATATAACTTCTCCGACGCTGATGGTCCCAAATGAAACTCTGGAGTGAATTTCATTGGTATGTAGCCATTCATCGCTGGGGGAAATTTGCTCGTTGCAGCCTGCAATCTTGTTGAATCGCTGGTTGAGTTGTTGAAATGCGGGTATTCATATTGCGGAGCCTGTTCTGTAGATACACTGCTGTGATCATGTTCTACGTACGGGGGAGGCGCGGAATCCCAGATAGCTGGTCCCGATGATGGGATGGTATTTTTGCTCATTGTTCAGATCGAAGAAATTTGGGGATATGTGAAGGATGAGTAAGTTAGAGTAATTCATTGCTCAGAAGCAAGGAGGAATGGATCCAACATTATGGACATCACGTATTTCGTGCCCTAACCGGATTTGGATGTATGTTGCGCCAGTGAGCCTCACGATGGCCATCGTGGCAGTGCTGCCCAAACTTCCTCTTCATTTCTTCCAGCTGAAGATGTCTTGGCCATGTATTGAACCCTTTCTGGTTTAGCGCCCACCGCTGATCTCTGCGGTATGATTGGTCGGATGGAAACGTATCTCTGCGGACAATATTCCAGTGCCAGTGCTCAGAGAAGATAGGACGCTTCAGCCCTGTACGATTGAGGCTTTGGAAAATCTTATCTCACAGCCTGAGATATTCTTAAGCTATCTGAAGTCATTAAACGCGGGATATTGTGCCTATATAATACTCCCTTGGGTCCTCCTGCACTCTCTAGTCTATCATATTCTTCAAGCCTACTTGTGTCCCCATTGAGCACCACTACTGCCTTGACCTAGTTACGGGAAGAAGATTCCATAAAGATGGCTGGTAAGTAAGTCAGTATTCTCTTGCGAATGATCCAGTATCACTAAGAGCGCACTAGAGGAGAGCATCTACATCTACGTACCCAACAAAATAGCGCCTATTATATTTGCCATAGCATTTGCCGCCTCGTTGGCCCTACACTTCTGGCAGTGCATGTAAGTGACTGAAGATTCAAGAGCTCTACATCCGTGTGTATGGAATTGCTAACGGTTGAATGTTAGCCACTACAAATGTTTTAAGCTCATGATTCTGCACCTCGTGTGCTGCTTGATGTTTACTATTGGGTTCGCCTTGCGAGAATACGGCGCCTTCCACCATTCATTCAGCAAGCCAGATCTCTATACCTACATTGCTAGCACATGTCTAATCTATATGTCTCCGTAAGGTCACCTCCTAGCGCCGAATTTATCAACTTTAATCTAACAATACATGGAAAGACCTCTCCTAGAGCTAGCCAATTACCACATTCTCGGCCGTATCCTTTACTACGTTCCCTATCACTCTCCAATCCACCCCGGTCGAGTCCTGACTACTTTCGGCATACTCTCCACCGTCGTGGAGGTCTTGAATGCCCTAGGCGTTTCCTACCTTGCGAATCCAGAGTTGCCAGAATCCACCATCAAGCTCGGCCATATTCTTATGAAAGTATCACTCATAGCTCAAGTCCTAGTTATTACCGTGTTCTGTTTCCTAGCGGTAATATTCCAACGGCGGTGCTACAGATCGGGTATTCGCAGTCGCCGTGTCTCCGCTCCTCTAATCACCCTATATATCAGCACCTTCCTTATCTTCGTACGATGCATCTACCGCATCGTCGAGCACTTTGGCGCCTCAAAGATCGGTCCTTCATCGTCGGGAGACCTCGAGGGTCTCAGCCCTATTCTGCGTCACGAGTGGTTTTTCTATGTCTTTGAGGCGAGCCTCATGCTTGTCAATACCCTCATGTGGAACTGGCGCCACCCAAGAAGGTTCCTCCCCGAGAGATCTAATGTTTATCTTGCGCAGGACGGCGAGACAGAACTCAAGGGACCCGGTTGGAAGGATCAGCGCCCGTTCCTGGTGACGCTGTGTGATCCTTTCGGCTGGTTTGATTCGAACAAGAAAAAGGAGCGCCCATTTTGGGAGAATAATGGGTATACGCTTGTCAATAGTGGAGTATGATATGTTGATAAGCCTTGCGTTCAGGTGTGGCGTTCCTGGTGGCGATTTATTCCTTTTGTTTTGTCTCTTACTTTTCGTGGATTAGTTGGCGTGCATCGGCGTTTCTAGAATTTGCATACTTCTTGGCTTTTCCAGTATAGCATCTTGTATCCGGGTTTGGTATTCATGTTTCACTAGTGAGCTATCGATGCTTTTACTCTAACTGGTCAATTCTATCCTATAAGTATACAAAGACATAGTTAGGATTGCTTGTAAACTTTGATTCATCGCCTCACCGCAGCTGCACAAGAAAATGAAACTATGTTAGTCGGAAGGATAGTAGTTTTCCATCTCAAGTTTTCATTAGAAGTGTCGAAAACATGTATGTATTCTTGATTGATATTGACAGAGATTGTTCCCTTAACTTGACGGCCCCCAGTGAATTTAATTCCAGACGTAAACTCCTTCACTCTTCTTGCCCTCGTACTGGATTATTCAGTGACTATTGACTAGGGGTTCACCACCGGATTCAAGTATTCAAAACCAGACGAATTATGACTATTTAATAGGAAACATGAGCTATCTATGAACAGAAGCCACATGCAGTGCGTCCTTTTTCCTTCTCAACATAAGGACTTTTCCAAGCATCCAGGCAGTCTCACAATTGGCATCACCTTTGGCTTACGGGCCCTTCCTTTTCATGATGCAGGACTTGACGGTTGTATTTATTCTTCTTGCTGCTCTCATTGCAGGCGTCTTCGGCTTTATACCTGAAACGGGTGGCTTGCAATACGAACGCCTGGTAAGGAATAGTTATGATTTTGAACACTCAACGATGTTAACAATCCTACTTCCCCAGACTAAGCCGATCCAACTAACTCAAGACCTCGGAGCTTCACAATTCGCCAATCCAATAGCAACCAATTCGTGGTGGTCATCGTCTTTCGTCCATGCATCAGATGGCCATGATTATTTGATCGTTTCCCACGTCATTTTGCCAAATTTAAATCTGTCTACAGCTCTTCTACGTGCCTCTATCCTAGACATCAATGACATAGCATATTACCGACAGGTTAGTTGGCTACATAACGGATCTAGTAGGGCTACGCAAATGCCGAATGGGCCTCCTGGAGTTGCTACGAAAAACTTCGGATTTGTGTCTGTGGATCCAGCTAATCCGCTGGACAAGATGCGTATATGGTGTATCACCGAACACGTTGAGCTTGACCTCACCTTTCAGCTCTCTGCTCCCGTTATTTTGAATGGAGGTACTGGGACATTTCCGTTCGGTGATGAGACCACGTTGGAATGGTCAATGCCTGCTGGAATCACCGATGGTTATTTCACTGCCAATAGAAAACTTCTCACTATTGACTCTGCTCGCTCTTTGACTTGGTATGATCGTCAACTCATATGGGCGTTTGCCCCGTTGGATGGCCCGGTGAGGTCGAACTGGACATGGTTTCAAGTACACCATGGTGAGCGGACGATGTCTATCTGGGCGTGGGATACCCTTGGCGGACAGCGCTTCCAGTTCGCCACGGTCAGGGATAAACCAGGCATCCACCAAGTACTTGTCGTCACTGAGTTCACACCGTCAAGCCGCCAGTGGACGTCACCCTGTTCTAAAACTACCTATTCTCTTGACTGGACCGTGGCTCTGGTAGATGGAACCAGGCTGGAACTATCGAGTGTTCGCGATGACCAAGAGCTGTGCACTCAGGACGGAGCCATTGCAACATATGAAGGATACATTAACGTGGCTGGTACACGCGGCGGAAAACCTATTTCTGGGTACGGGTTGGTTGAGATAGCTCCAGTGACTGCGATACCAAAGCCAACTTAAATCACAATATTCTAAGGCTTAAAAAGGACAACGTCTCCACAGAATCAATTTGTTTTCAATAGGGACATAATATTAAGCTAGCTATAACCACCCTGAAATTTATTTAGTCATTTATAATAACTAGAATAGTATGGGTTCCCCAACACTTTCATTTCCCAGCCTTCCTCGTCAGTCTCGTCCGATGCGCGGTCTTGGTAAAAAGAGACGCTGTCTCTGAATAATCACGCTCTGGTTGCTAATACCTCGCACTGGAGATAGAGCCATGCAATGATCCATCCCGCTTCGAAAAGAGGAAATCAGAGTCGTGGAATAGCTCATAGCAAGAGCTTGAAGTATGCGCACCGTGCAGCCCACAAAATTTCGCTGTCTACGCAGCTACCCACATAGGTAGACATATTAAACCCACGAGTCCGTTTATTCCAGTACTCCTGGGAAACTGAATGACCTTTCTCTATGTCTGTAGCTACGTTATGTCAAAATGCGGGTGTGATGTCGACGTCGGTATCTTCCGCAGTCACCGGTGGAGAGATTTTGGGCCCGTAACTGGCTTTGCGGAGCAAGAGGGGGTCCATGTTGTCCATCAATACTTGATGCGAGTCACTTTAATGCATGGCCTGTGACGTAGAGCAATGGTGACAAGAGTCGGGTTGAGGCTATACCTTGTGCGGGGACAATGATCATGTAAATATTTCAAGACCAAATCCATTTGGTTTCTTTGATCCCTTTGTATTTTATATCGATACGATATCGAAAGCATCTCTAGTCAAACGGCCTGTACGGCCGAGGTCAGTGTAAATCGCTGACCCCCCTATGTAGACGCAATGGCATATCGAGAGGTTTTGTAGGGAAGGCAGAACCCGCGTGGCAGGTTGTGACTAAATTTACTACAGGCTCAGGTAAAGGCTCAAGAAACATGAGTTCCAAATTACATATTGTCAGATATTAACTTTATTTCATTCAGCTATGCAACACGAGATTATGAGTCTTTAGCCTGTAGACGAGGTGATACCGCCATCCACAACAATCTTCTGTCCGGTGATATAGCGAGCAGAGTCCGAGAGTAGGAAGGCAGCACAGTTGGCAACATCAAATGAGTCACCCATGCGACCCATTGGCACTGCCTTATTTCTTTTCGTGATAAATCCTTCCAGATCCCCATTCGCATACTTGTCTGCAAGGTAACTGACCAATGGTGTATGCATCAGGCCTGGAACAACCACATTGAGACGTATGTTGCGGTCGGCATAGATCACAGCCGTAGCTTTGGTGAACTGGATCACAGCGGACTTGGTAGCGGAGTATGCAACCTGGGGCTTGCCAATATACCGAATTCCGGCAATCGAGGCAACATTAACAATGGCTCCGCCGCCCTGCTTTTCCATGATTGGGAGGACTTCGTGGCAGCAAAGATAGACAGATTTGAGATTGATATCAGTTTGGGCGTCCCTACAACCCAAAGAGCATTAGAAAAACCATTTTACTTTTCACGCAACCTGCTATATATACTTACCAGACTTTCTCTGTCATCTCAGCAGGGCCGCCTGGCTCCGAACGGCCAACATTGTTGATCAGGATATCGATTCGACCGAACTTTGCAACACACTCCTCGACCATGCGCTTCACGTCTTCAGAAGATGTAACATTCGCCGTTGTTACCTCACACACGCCACCCTCAGCCTCAATGCGCTTTTTAGTGTGTAAGGCAGGCTCGAGGTGAAGATCGCACCCAAAGATTTTAGCGCCGTTGCGACTCAACACTCGTGCTGTTGCAGCACCATTTCCCCACATTTGAGGATCACCCATTTGGCCAATGCCAGTGACGAGGGCAACCTTGCCCTTCAGTTCGAGGAACGTACCAATATGATCCGTCATGACTTGGTTGATTATATTGTTGTGATCAATAGGAGTGTTGCGGCTTATCGAAGGTTGGGTGGACATTATATAGAGGCATTCCCCGCAACAAGGCCAGGGTAATTTCGGTATAATAACAAGATCTACAGGAATGCATATGCCACAATTAACTCATGTGGCAGGTAAGAGCCCGTCTTCTCCGCCAGTTCGGGGGTCCAGGATTTGTCGGAATTTCTGCTAGAATTCCGCGGAAATGATAATTCGGTCACCACAACACAATATGACCGTAATATACCCGTGAAACGCAAATGCAATTTACTGAGTATCATTCCGCGGAAATACAGCAAGATACTAAGAGATAGATAGAGCCACGGATAGGCTGTATGGTGAGAATCATGTGTTCAATGGTCTCATCTTTCATTTTACAAAAGGCTATTTTGGGCGTAAACCACTACCCAAATTAACAGGGTGAAATGGTCAGGGAATATATCAGCTCTAACAGAGTAGATAACGTGGTAAAGGTCACTGGAAACGACAAGATAGCGTGCATAAGGAATATGGTCTTAGTCAAGATCGAAGCCTGTCTGGACTTGCAGATACACTTCAAGGGCCAACATTTCAAATATTATAAAGGGACAGAAACGATACCTCAATATAAATTATAACTGCTTAGTCGAATGGAGATTCTATTCTCAACATGTTCTATGTAGCTTCCATGACGTTTCCCCCGTATAGGAGGATTGTAGAGTTTGGATCGGTTATGCTTTGCCAGAAGATCTGAAGAGATCCATAACCCGCTGGACAGACCTAGAATAAACGTCGACAGCCTGGACCTTGAGTACTGTCAACTCCAATTTGCCAGCATTCTCAGCGACAAACGTCGTATAATCATCTCGCACTGTTCGGTTGACGTTGATCTTCGAAACCCCACAGTCAATTGCCTTGAGGAAGAGTTCATCCTCAACGGGGTGTGTTCCGTGCAGCACAAGTGGCTGCTCAACAGTTTTCGAAATCTTGCTAAGACTAGTAAATAAAATGTTAAGATTAGAGCAAGTTCGCATACAATGTTGGCCAGGTCAGCTTACAGAGCTGTGTCCCACGACTTTTCGGCACCACCAGGTCCGTAGCCTCCATGAATATTGCCAAAGCTTGGAGCAAGGAAGTCGGCACCAGTCTCTTCCATGAACCGTTTAGCATCCTCGGGGTTTGTAAAGATAGTCCCTAGATCCACGTTAGGCAGTCCATCCTCCCCGCCCTCTATCCGTCCCATCTCGACTTCAATAGAAATGCCGAGCACGTGTGCCCGCTTAATGTTTCGTGCACAGATTGCGACATTCTCCGCCTGTTCCATTGTCGAACCGTCAATCATGATAGAATCGAAAGGAAGAGTTAGGGCTAACTGTACGTCCTCGGGCTCGATACAATGGTCCAGATGTACTGCAATGGGAACTGAGGCGGCATGGGCATAGTTGACTACGTAACGGACAAACTCGGGGCCTTGGAAATGCAGGGTCCAGGGGAAAAGCTGAATAATAGCTGGTGACCTTTTGGCTTCTGCAGCACGAATAACGGCCATCACACCGTCACAATTGTAGCTGTGCAGGTGCAGAAGGATCAGCTATTTGGATTTCAGTCAAGCATTATCTTGCAAAATATGACATGCATACCAGTTGTATGCACCAACGGCATATTTACCCTCCTTGGCTGCATGTAGAATGGAACGAGTGCGGTTGCTTGCTATTGATGGGTTGGCCATGGTGTGGGATTGTACATAAACCGGAGAATCGCGATAGAGAATAAATCAGATGGATTAAAGATCTAATTTGACAAACTTAGCCCTACCTCCTGGTCATTGAAGGAAAGATGAATAAATAAGAGCCTTTGAGGCGTGTCACGGAAACATGGTAACCCAGGTTTGACACAGCTTCTAAGTTTCTCCAATGTGTCGCGCGGAGAATCCAGAGCGGAGCGGAAATTGAACCGGAAGTTGAACCGGAAATTGGACAGTTCTTGGGCCCACGCATAGAGCACTCGCAGCGGCGATGGCTAAATGGGGAGCATAAGGATAAATACTACGGTGTAAGAGTTATATATCTAGCAACAGTAAGGTGAATTTATGTACATAAAATACCAAGTCTCTCATCTAGGGAAATGCCCGATACCAGTTGCGATAGCAGCTTGCCTCGATTATAATTAGCACTCTCATGACAGTGGTAGTATGTTCGGTGAGATACTCCGTCTCGAGGCTACTAAAATACGAGGTTTTATCTCAGAATATGTTCCTGCGGAATTCCTAGATCTAGGCATCATTTCCCCAATAACCTAGTGATGTGTATGTCTTACGAGCCATGGCTTAGTCCCAACAATTCCAGCAGTAATTTTCGCTAGTTGGTAAGCAGATGGAAACTGTGCTTACAATATTCATCAATACGATCTGTAGTAGGGATAAAAGATGGAAGGATAGGACAATACTCCATATAGACAAGTATAACGGAAAATGAATGTTCGATCAGCGTAAATACAATAAGAACGATAGGTTTATTTACAAAAGAATCTTCATGATGATCCACACGTATTTCATAGTTGCGCCCGGGGGTCAACGCTTATTAAAGAAGAAAGTTGCCATTAGTTTTGGCAAGCTGCTCATCATAATAGGGTTGAAATGCGAGCCAGCCCTTCTCGGGGCCACCTACCTGAAGTGCTGCGTAAGCAGCTTCATCATCATCGATGATGATTTTCTTGTAACCAGCTGCAGAGGCTGCATCCGCTAATAGCTGCGCATGGCACGTCTTGTCGAGACTCATGAACCAGAATGCTGCCTCATCAACACTCTGACCTACGGTCAGTAAGCCATGATTCTGGAGAATAGCAGCTTTGCCCTGACCCAGAGCCTTGGCTATGCGCTGTCCCTCTTCTCGATCCAGAATGACACCCCTGAAATCGCGGTATACACCGTGGCTCTTATAAAAGCGGAGTGAATCTTGCGTTATCATATCGAGCTCCCGACCAAAGGCCGCAAATGCCTTGCCAGCAACACTATGGGCGTGGCACGCCGCATGAACATCGGGTCTAGCCTTGTGAATCTCAGAGTGGATCGCAAATGCTGGGGCATTAATGGGCTCGTCGCCTTCTACGACTAGACCATCCTCGTCTACCAAGATCAGATCAGATACCTTGATCAGGGAGAAGTGAGCTGAAAGGGGGTTAATCCCTAGAATTATCGTTAGTAATTATATGAAAATGTCGTCTATTCTATATAGTAATGACTCACAAAAATGATCGGTAAGAATAGGATCTCGAACGGAAATGTGCCCCGCGACACCCTCATCGAAGCCACGGTCTGCAAAGACTCGGAAGGCGGCTGCCAAGTGTTGCTTGCGGTATAATCTCTCCTCTTCGAGCGTATCAAACTTGGGATAGCTTCTGATTTTCAGATCCCTGCCATCCTTGGTTTTACCAAGCACTTGCAGCTGAGGTGGGGTTGCCCTTTTGCTGTCGGGCGTAGCGGAGGGAGTCTTCTGTTGAATGGGGTCAGCTCCAACCACCGACGGGGCCATGGCGAAGGATCTCTTTCTTTAATCGATTCTAAAGTTGACGGACAAATGGAGCACTTCTAGAGTAGCAGGCTCCAGCTCGGATAATCAAACGAGGGTGTCTAAATCGGGTAACCCCTCGATATGGATGGTTTTTTATAAAGTCCGGGGTAAATGCAGGCCGAGACCCCGCACTTTGCCCTACGCAGCCCACTTAAGCAGGTATCGCACGACATCCTCGGCGATCACTACAAAACTTGCCGACTAGTATCTCCAGTGCCGGAATACATTATCCGCGGAATTTGAGACTCTGGGGAAGCTGCGGGGGTAGCGGGGGCTTTTCCGCGCACGTGCCTCGCCTTAACTCTGTCGAGTATGTTGACTTCAACACCATTTCCGGCGCGAGCAACTCTCAACTGTCAAGTCGCCGCCTTTTCCGTTTCCTGTTCAGATTACCCAAAGATATATTGGCACCTGTTACACTATCTACTGACATGGCGGGTGGCACGGAATCCCCAAGGGGCGGAATCCTGCCCAGCCATGTGCAGAGGACCCCCAAAAAGTATGTAACTCGTGCCTGTGATGAATGCAAGAGGAGGAAATGTAAATGCGACGGTTTAGAGGTACCAAGTCTCTTGTCAGTTACATCAACTATAAATGCTAATATCCTTTGTAGCCCTGTTATCGTTGCGTATCTATGGGACTCGGTACGTTCCGTGTGCATAAGAAATGCGCTTAGAGTGGCAACGCTAAGATCTGCCAATCTTTAACGGATAGACTGCGCATATCACAGCTCATATAATCGTGGTCAGAAGCGAAAAAGACATGTGAGTGTTCCAGCGGAGCGAGCTTCCCATTGTCACTCCTTTTGGCTTTTCCAATAGGTATTCTTGAGTAGGAAAGGAGTGCGTCTCCGAGAGAAAGACAGCAGCTTGGACGCACCAATTTTGCGCGTCCGCAGGGAACAGAAGGACAACAGCAGCTGGAGGTAGACGATAAAGGTATGCTTTGTCTAGTTCTCAGGACCTTTCTCTCATTCACATCTCTTGCTTATTTGGTTGGATAGGGGATGCGAGTGCACACACCTTCTTGAGTCGGGTATACAGTCACCTCAAATCTATGGGTCAATCTTTACCGCGGAATCTATCCCGACCAGCTGAGGAGGTCCTTAGCGAACACCCGCTAAAGATATCTCTGATTCCTCTGGATCGTCGCCTGGCAGAGGAGTACATTGATTGTTTTCACAGTCACTCATGTGCGACTTATCGCTATATTACTCGAAGCCAGAGCATAGAGTTTCTCGGAAAGCTCTATTCCGAGGATGAAAGCTTCCTGCAGGATGATGCCAGTATGGCGGTTATCTTGCTGATTCTCGCCGTTGGGTGAGCTATTGTCAACCTAGGTTTGGGCTGTCACGGGGGCTGACTGATAAGTCCAGGTGCATCTGGTACCCTTCTTTGCACAATCGCGACTTATTCGAGTATAAAACCAAAGCGTAATGCTCATGTCTTGGTTGATTCTCTCTAACCGCGCTAACTTTCACAAAAGTTCACGACTGTACGAAGCCGCGCAATCAAGGTTGGAGAAGACAGCATTCATGTTCCCTCCCTCAATTCTAGTGATGCAAGCGCACTGTCTTAAGGTAAGCGTGTAATAATGTGCCACAGGACCTCGTCAGCAATTTCTAACAGCACACAGTGTCAGTTTCTGCTAGCCGTCAATATTTTCAACAGTGCTTGGCTAGCAGTAGGGACTGCTGTCCGCCTTGGTCAGATAGTCGGTTTCCATAAAGCCAAAGCTACAGGCTCCAATAGTCGAGATGAATTCACCCGCAGGGGTGTGTTTTGGTCACTGTATATTATGGACCGGTAAGGCGTGCCTGATGATTTCCAAGCATATAGAGGCTGACAAAGTTTTTAAGGTATCTTTCTGCCGCTCTTGGGCGTCCAATAATGATAAATGACGACGATATCACAATACCGTACCCAGACGCTAAGGTGTCATCCTCACAGGGGATAGAAGACCCTCATGAAGCCAAGACCGTCCCTGGAATTGTCGCGCACATAAAGTCAGCACCTCCTTTTTATCATGTCAGAGTAATATTACTTACATTAGCCTTGACATACAGACTTGCTCAGATCACATCACAAGTACTCAGGAGGCTTTATGGCTCTAAGAAGCACGACAAGGTCGCCCGGGATGAGTCGGTTTCCCAAATCGAAGCACAGCTCAGTAACTGGTCAGAAGAAACCCCGGGATTCTTCAATCCGGAAGAACAGTCAGACCAGAAGGAAAGCGAAGTCTTTTATGATGTCCCCTGGATATTCAAAAGGTATCTAAAGGTCCCTGGTATCTTGAGACAATTCTTGTTGATTACACATAGGCAACAACGCACTATTCGTGCTGCTTTCTTTTTCACATTCATGCAGCTTTATCGAGGATACTTGTTGGACGAGTTTCTTCAAGCAAATTTTCACGATCGGTCCGCCTTGGCCCCAGCACCACAGGTACAGAAATGTATACAGGCCGCGTTGCAAATGGCGTTGTTGGCCGCAGAGATCAAAGAGGATGTTACATACAACGCAGTCTTTTGGGTATGCCATCTCGCATTGGTTTGATCGTTGATTCTGTTCTTAAATTGCTATTTGGCTAATGACTATCTGGCAAGACAACGTCCTACTTTACCTTCTGCGCTATTTCAATCTTGACCGTATATCTTACCTTATACCCCGAAATCGAAAACCGTGCCGTCATTGAGAACGTCCTGGAACGGGCGATAGAGGGCCATCGAAAGCTTGACAACAGCATGAATAAACATTCTCAGAGGTTACTTGAAGTAAGTTTTCAGTGGCTCGAAAATATGACCAGACCATTGTCTACCATCAGCTATTGACATAATCCTTTGGGTTGCTTGTGAAGGACACCAGGGCTATTGCGCAGCGGGCCTTCAGATCATCCAGGACCAGGCTAAGCACTTCGGGTGCCAATGATAGAACGGCCATCATGCTCAATGATGCTAATGCATCCGTCACCGTAGAGCAGCCAATTCCGCCACCAGGCTCTGGCTACCCACGGGTTGAAAGGCGGGAAGAATGGGAGGATACCCAAGGCGTAGTGGACAACATTGACGAAGCCCCCATCCCCGGTTTGGTAAGCCTTTTCTCATTGATAATTTTCACAGTGGACGCTAATTGGTTCTTCTGGACAGAATGAACTTGCAGACATCGTCAATGGTGATGACCTAGGTTTCATCATGAATATTGGCTTTGATGCCTCGCCACTCAATGATGTAGACCCACTTCAGTCTTTCGTTGCCGATAAGTTCTCAAGGCCTGGACCGCAGGCGTGAAATTTGTATTAAGGCTGAAGTTTCTCAAGCATATTTACAATAGTAGTCACTGGGGGCAATAAACAGTGACTTCATCTTAGTCGTTTTACACATGCGACGGCAAGTTTCTATGCCACAATCCCGTTTGATGATCCGACCTTCTAAAATACAGCAATTGCATTTGGAGGACTGGCCACTCCCCCGGGCACCTTGAGTGGCACGCTCGAGAGGAAAAAGGTGTATCTCCCAGTTTCTCTACAATGTTGGGACAGCCGTTCGAGGTCAAACAACTCGCCAATGGGACAGCCCCAGCCGGCAAGTACCCATTCGTGCAAGTTGTACCGAGGATCAGCATGAGGACCGCGAATCGGTGCTCGTTCGAAGCTGGGTGCATCCCCAGCTACTGCTCCGAATTGGTGCTTCCAGAGCCATCGTAGCATATTCTCAGTTGCCTCCACTCCAATAAAATCCGGGGACGGTCGCTGTGCCAGGTCTATTCTTTCTTGCTCTTTTAATTCATTATAAGCAGCCGTAAAACCACTGCGAATGAGTAGGATATCTCCTGGGTGAAAGCTGATTTGGAAATCTTTAACCATAGCCTCGAGACTTTCAACCATGATTGGGGTCGAAGATAGAGGCTGGATCTCGAGATTCTTGCTACTCGCCCACTGAGCGTAGTCAAGAAGCACACCACGACCAGTTATTCCTCCTGCCTCCACCACGGCTGATTGTTACGAATATCAGCTCATTATCCGTGGAAAGGGGGTAACATTCTGTTCATTAACTTACTGTGTAGCCCAATTACATCAGAAGACTCGATCTCCTCTTGGGTTACATTGTTGTAGAATCGACGAGATTTTTGATGGGCTGCGGCCACCGATCAGCATTTAAATACCGTGGAACGAAGCAATTATTTCATACCGTAGTGCCTAAAGCCATCCCACTGGCTCGAGCCTTGCGTATTGAAAGTCAAGATGTCGTCGTTGATGCAATTTGGGCTCCTATGTACAATCTGTTGCTGAAAGCCCTTCCTGCCGAAACTCGGATGCGATGGCATACTTAAAAGCCAGTCAAGCGATATGCGCACGCCAGTCTGGATCTCCTTTGCTGCACGAACAATAGTATCCGGTGTGATCAGGTTTAATGTCCCCAGTTCATCTTGATCTCCGAATCTGCCCCAAGCATTTCCTGGTGGCCCCTGCGGGTCCAATGGGAGATCTTCGAAAGCAGGCGTCATTTGCTCCTAAATTGACGGAAAGGGACGATCTCTGGTGGGGAAACGTGTGAGAACACGGGATTTAAAGGGTGCTTTATATTTGAGAGATATCCGTCGGGAACCCCATTTTCCATGGCGGGCGGAATTCCAATAATTTTTCTTTCCACGGAAATGTCGGCGTAGGCGGATATTTATGCGTATCGCAACATCTGGGAATTCTGTTTTTCCGCAAAGAATCTCCACCAATAGATGCTGAAGAAGATACTAGCTACCAGACAAGCTTTCTGGGACTGCATAGAGCGGGAAATAACCCCATGGGGTGGTTACGACTGCGAAAGAGATTCCAATACGTAGTTTAGAGCTCAATTTCCTAGCAGGAAATAGTTGTTAGACACCAATTTGGCCCTTCATACATGAATGTTCGATCGTGCTCCCAAGAAATCAGTCATACCATTGTTTTAGTGTCGTATAGATAATAAATCTAGAGATATAATTGTTAGATCTTAATAATGACATGATCTGCCCGGAGAATGCATGTCTTAATGCACGAGCCACGGCCCCAAGTAACAACCTTAATGGCATCCCCTAGCTCGCCTAAGTATTAGAAACTCAGTTGTAAGGAGACATGTACCGATAGTAGGACCTTGAAGGCCTGCCGATAGTATGACGGTAATACAAGAATCACGAGTCAGAAGTGGCGAGTCGCATCAACAGGACAAAGGTTCATTGCGTATTGAGCGTTAACTAAACTTGAGCCCTTAAGCAACACGTTTTCCGGTCTGCGGATCAATCTTCTGGTGCCCTTTGAATTCAACTTTCAGAGATTTGGTACCACCACGAATCAAGTTCTGCGCCCAATCAAGGGCTCCTCGCTGCGTGGTCTGTTAGCAGGAGCGACAATCTCTTTTCCACGAAGGAACGACTCACCAAGCCTGCAAGAAGCCTAAAGATACCCGGGAGAAAAATAGTCTGGCTAAGTCCACTGTCAAGTGTGTCCACAATAGCATCCACGACCGTAACATGCAGAAGCGGTAAAAAAGAACTGGGACTGATTGGTCTCTCCTTTGAACAAGGGTGTTTTGATAAAACTTAGCACTGCAAGTGAAGTACGAACTTTGGGCGCATTCTGAGCTCGCAGCTCTTGGGCAAGACATTAACAGAATCAGTGAGACAATCAGGATGAAGGCAGATACCGGAGATATACCTCGTGGAACGCGATCAAACCAGCTTTCGACGCCGCATAATCCGCAATTCCTGGCGGTGGAATATAAGCAGTCATTGACACAGCATTTTGTACTGGAGTGATTTTCCTTATACGCCGATAACCGCCTATCCCTATCCGGCGTTCCTTGAGGCGCTGGAGTCGTATGAAATGGATCCGGTGTTAAGGGACAAGATCAATTTTGGGAACGCGATGAAGCTATTTCCGCGGCTGTCAACTCCAAGAGGCGGCAGTTTGTAGTGATGTTGATGAGCTTTGCCTAGGAATGCCTCAACGAGGGGGTTAAGATCGAAGAGAAACTCAACAACACTTCAATGGTGCTGGTACTAGCATTTTCATCAGTTATTTCTCTAGGGAATCAATTTCTAACCTTTTTGCAAAAACTTTCACACATGCTGTTGCTCTCGAAATAGTACAAGACCCACCAGGCCTGTAAATATGAATTCGGAATCGTGCTTTCTTTAACCTCCCTGGAGACCGCACAGGTTTCCCTGCTACATGTATACTATATAGCTCTTACATCCGGTACAAGGTATGTCCAGGGGTCTGTCATTGCTCATGCCCCAAAAAGATATGCGTCAATCCTCGGTCAATCATGCGCGTGGAATTGATGGAAAGCAAGGATCGAAAATTGACTGGCGTAGGAGTGTGCTGACTTATATCGCGTCAAAGGAGCCTCCACTTGAGTTTCAAATATTTGAATATAACACACAGTTGACAGGTAATGCTTAACAAACGTATTATCTTGATCTTATAGTTTGGGCATTTAAGTATTGCTCACATTCCAAAGTGCAGTGGCCCTGCTCCCGGCGAAGCAGGGGTGCGAACGACATAGATTTAAAAATCTTAATTTGGTATTCACATCATTTCGATATAATAATAAATAATTCTTTCTATCTACCCTTTCAATAGCTTACCAGGGATGCAACCACATTGCGTGAGTAGCATTGCCTTAACTCCCGAGAAGGACTGATGTTGTCTCGAAGCGCGAGCTGTCCGTTATATATCTTGAGTATCATAACATGTCGGCGAAAATATATACTCGTAAAATCGATCGAAAAACATTCTTCTGCCTCCATATAAGCCATAATATCTATGTAAATACTTGACAGCTTGTGAAATATATTTTAAATCGGTCAACTAGATTGTTTATATCCCTAAGATCGTCGATAGCAAGTGGTTGTTCAGCCGCTGGACGACGGAGGTAGGTGACTTTTTGTCATCGTATAGTGCTTTGACTTATTTAACATATAAAAGTTCAAATTTCAACAATCATCCGATGTGGTGTAATGGCTAACATCGCTGTCTCTCACACAGCAGCTCGGGGTTCGATTCCCCGCATCGGAAGCATTTCTTTTTGTCTTTTTTTTTCCCGTCTAGTGCAGCGCTTACTCCCTACGGTCGGTCGTCTTCACCGACGCATCTTGTATAATCTGATTCTTATCCTGACGAACATCCATATTTCCTTTTAGTCATAGTCAATATCGTATAAGACAACCTCTATACGACTCCCGATCTGCGCTACCCAAACATACTTAATATCCCAAATTTACCTAGCTGCTTATGAAGGCATAAAGGAATCTTAGCACCAGACCAAATGAAATAACTAAACATGCACGGCTGGCCGGTTTGTACTAGAGTCTTCTTCAGCTGCCTCCTTTCCTGTTTTGTAATGTGATTGTTCTGTAGAAGCCCATTTCTTTATGTAGTCAAAGAATTGGCTAATATGTCAACCAAGTCAGTGTGGCCGAGTGGTTAAGGCGACAGACTAGAAATCTGTTGGGTTCGCCCGCACAGGTTCAAATCCTGTCGCTGACGTTGAAAATTGAAAGCTTGCTTTCGTGTTTCTTTTTTGCTCCTCTCTTGTATGTGTGACCCACTTTTCTGCTGGGTCCAGATTGCGGTCTACTGTTACCATGTTGGAGGCTTGTTTGTGCCTACTATCCTAATTCTTATCCCTGTGCGGACCATGCCCCTTTCTATCACCCATCTTATCAGGTCGCCTGCTGGTTATGAGACAGCACGCATAGGCCTTTCGCCAGAGCCGGAATCTCACAATGGATAGGAAATGCATTGTCCATAAACGCCTATATGACTCGGATCCCCAGTGAAACCATCCATTATTAAACGGAGATGCGAGACAATGCGCGAAAGAGGCTAGTTAGGGCTCGGTACTCCGCACGAACGATCGTAAGTAGGGTGCTGACGCCGACACACAGACGGTTAGGGGTGACGTACAGGACTGGATGGTTCTTTGTGCTGCAATATTCGCTAACTCCTTACGCAATCGTGTGCAAGGCCTACATGGTACTTTCATTGTTATTCGTCTCTGCTGGTAATCGTCGTCTGGTATGCCCGGGATGTCGGGAGGTCACGAGGGTCAGCTTTCCGCATTACCCGCAAAGGCCTTCAACTGCGGCTGTACCACTCTTTCCGATATCCATCTTGAATTCTAATATCGCTGGTAACAATGTGTGAGCAATACGGATGCTGCGGTACAATGCTTGGGGTAGAGAGTACACTTCTTTCAACCATGACTTCAAAGTCGTTTGAGGGGTATACATTTAAATTAAGACGACCGCGCCCTTTCTTCCTAGGTTGCGTTTGATCTATATGCCCTAAATAACTTATTGCTTTGTACTATACGAGAGAAATACAATTCACAATGGCTCCTGGAATCCTGGTCAACGGTTTCCACGACCGTGCTACACCGTCCTCGACGCTCCCCACGCGCCGACGACCGTATCCTCACGAAGGCCTCCGGTTCGATCCCAAACTCAAACCCAAATCGTATCGCATGGCCGGTACCTCAACGGACTCAAAGATACTGTTCCTGGATGTGAATATTCTCGACTCAACAGGAAACGACGCATATCGTGGCGACGTGCTGATCCATGGGGAGCGCATAGTCTCGGTTGGGTCAGTCCCCAATGTTGAAGCGCTTCGCCATGACCCGAAGGTCCGTGTCATCCAAGGTCGTGGACGCACTTTGATGTCTGGCCTAGGGGATGCCCATACACATTGGACCTGGAACAATATCGCTCTTGAGCTGCTGGGTGACATTGGCGTGGAGGAGCACACTCTGATCACAGCACGCTCGGCGCTTTGTTATCTGGACTCCGGATACACCATGTGCTATGGCGCCGCATCTGCCAAAGATCGCCTGGATTGCGTCGTCAGAGACGCGATCAATCGCGGTACGTTGCCCGGACCGAGACTTCTAGCAAATGGCAGAGAGATCGCCAAGCGAGAGGGGGAGCTTGCGGCTGGAATTACTGCCTTTGCCGATGGCCCACTGGAAATGCGAGAGGTGATCAGGCATCATGCTAAGATCGGTGTTGATCAAATCAAATTGAGTATGTCGGGCGAAGCGATCACCGAAACTGTATCGGCCGAGGAATGTTTCTTCACCGATGAGGAAACAGCTGCCTGTGTGGATGAAGCCCATCGCAATGGGATTCGGGTTTGCTCCCATGCACGTGCTCGAGACTCGGTCATCCAATGTGCCAGACACGGCGTCGACGTCATTTACCATGCCTCATATACCGATGAAGAGGGCATGCAGATGCTCGAAAAGGTTAAAGACCGAGTTGTCGTGGCGCCCGCGCTTAATTGGCTCTATGCTACCGTTTACGAGGCGGAGCCCTTTGGGTATTCCATGGAAAAGGCTGAGCAGGTCGGGTACCGTAAAGAACTGGAGACCGCTACAAAGGCTTTGAAGGAGATGCACAAGAGGGGTATCACTGTTCTTCCAGGAGGTGACTATGGCTTTGCCTGGTGTCCTCATGGGACGTACGCTAGGGATCTTGAGCACTTTGTGAAGCTGTTGGACTTTACGCCGATGGAATCCATTGTCGCTGCGACAGCTGGAGTAGCCAAGCTGTTTATGCAGGAGGACGAGTTGGGCAAGATCCTTCCCGGGTATTATGCCGACTGCATCCTGGTCAATGGTGATCCTCTAAAAGATATTGCCGTCCTCCAAGACCATTCGAAGCTAGATGTGATTATGATTAACGGCCGCATCCATAAAGCTCAGCCGACGGAGTTCATTAATATAACTGCGGTTCCATCATCATTGAATGAGGAAAAGAGTTACTTCAATTTTGTGGCCTTTGAAGACGGCTTGGGACGATCTTGCATTGGCCATTTCGACCTTAGTGACTCCACAATCCAGCCGTTGACTATGGCATCCGGCTCACCCCTTACCAGTCTGAGCCAGGTCATTGAACTGGGCCATGAGGGGGTTGTTCGAGCTGCGGAACCTCCATTTCCGCTGAGCTCGGTGAAGCTCTTGCCGCCTCTTGCGGATCGAGATGTTCTCTGTATTGGCGAGAACTACCGCAAGCATATTGAGGAATACCGAGAAAGTGGGTATGCTTCTGCCGATAACAAAGTAACTGATAGTAAGCGATGCTTTCTCTTTGAAGACACCATGTATGGAAGACACTAATGGTATGCAGGCCCCCAAGTCCCAACTGTCTTCACTAAGCGCAGTACTAGCATCACTGCCAGTGGAACGGACATCTATCCCCACCCTGGATTTACTCAAACAATGGATTACGAAGGTGAACTGGGAGTCATCATCGGCAAAGCAGGCTTTTCTATCAAGGAGGAAAACGCTATGGATTATGTCTGGGGTTATACGATTATAAATGGTAAGTTTGTGGGACGAAATGAAAGAAGTGTACTGATGCAATCCAGATCTATCCGCCCGCGAGAGACAGCGAGACCACCGACAATATTTTATGGGAAAATCACCAGACACCTTTTGTCCTATGGTATGTTTGGATCCTTATCTTGCCCAAGTGCACTTGGCTGATAGTCTATTTTGTCAGGGGCCGGTTGCTGTTGAAGCTGCAGCGTTATCGGGAGAAATTCGAGTACAAACCCATGTCAATGGCGAAAAGCGTCAGGATGGCACCGCGGCGGACCTGATTTTCTCCATTTCCAAATTGATTGAGACGGTGTCTGGTGGCATCACCCTTCAGCCGGGAGATGTGATCGCAACAGGCACTCCACATGGCGTTGGAGTTGGCCACCATCCGCCAAAATTCCTTAAGCCAGGCGACTTGGGTAAGTCGAGTCTCCCGAATTTCCTAGACAATATGTCCCTAGGCTTCAAAGCTAACAGAAAGTTTTTTAGTCGAGGTGAGCGTCACTGGCCTTGGAAAGCTTTCCAATCGCATTGCGGATCCTGGTAGCAAGAACCCTACTATCGATCGTGTCCTCCAGAAGCCATCGAGCATTCCAACTTTCAACCTTGACCGGACTTGGGGCGGTGTTGGGTTGACCAAAGTCGGACCCGATCATTACATCAACGTCCGGGAATTAGGTTCCCAGAGCCCAGATGCAGAAACGATCGTTTTCATCCATGGCCTTGGTGCCAATCTGGAGTACTATGCGCCACTTGTCCAAGCTGCTGGGCTAGAAAATGACCACCGTATCATTCTCTACGATCTCGAGGGACACGGCGCAACGCCCGCCCGCGCTTCCTCAACCGCTACCCTGCAGACCTTCGCGAGAGACCTCGACCTACTTTTCGCCGCCAAATCTATCACTTCTGCCACTCTCGTTGGCTGGTCCCTCGGCGGGCTGATTGCTATGTACTTCGCAGAAAAGCACCCGTCTCGTGTCACGACGTTGATCCTGCTCGGACCAGGACCGACCCCGTTCCCAGAACCTGCCGTTGAGGTATTCACCAAGCGTGCCGCTCTCGTTCGCGAAAAAGGTATGGAAGCGTCGGGAGTGGCCAACGCTGTTGCCACGGCTGCCACCTCCAGTGTGACCAAATCACGACCCTTGGCCATTTCCGCTGTGCGCCAATCACTGTTGGCTACTCATCCGGAGGGTTATGCCAAAGGATGCATCGCGCTTGCGAGATCGAGGGGTACAGAGATCGCAGTGGAGAATCTGCGAATGCCGACTTTGATAGTTGCGGGACAGGAAGATGCGATTTCGCCAGTTAAGTTAGCCCAGGGTTACCGAAGCAAGATACCTAATTCGCAGGTGGAGTTACTCAAGGACGTGGGTCATTGGCATGTATTTGAGGACCTGGAGGGGACTGCGCAGGCTATCAAGAGGTTCTTGGGACGTTTGTAGCTTGTCTGTCACAGATGGGAGAGGAGCTGTTTGATGATTGCGTGTATATTCTCTTGTTTTCTCTCCTTTTGTCTTTCATTCGTGATATTCCTATGTTTAACCTTTCCTTTTATCTGAAATTGAGACCAATGATGTATAGTATTTATTAACTCCATTCTGTAGCAACCCCAGGTGTAGCGCTTGCACATGATTCTGTAAAGCCCTGACTCGAGCTGCAAAGTGACGTACAAATTCACCCCCTACTGGGATCCCATTACTGGAAACGAGAAAGCGCTCATGCAGGTTCCATTGTTCCGAGAGTACCGAGCAAATGGGCGGTCTGGACTTCGCCCCTCGTATTGCTTTAATAGCGAGCGTCGTCATTCTGGTCTAGTTTAAATGTTAATGATCCTTCGGCTCTGACAGCAGCCTCCAGTTTGACCATTAATCCGGGGCAGAAAAGGAGGGGAAAACAAAGAAACAGAACCTGTCTTCCCCGCATTGATCCTTGTTATAACCTGTGGGTCCGCCCGTACTTTCTTATACGACTGACCCGACCAACCCTATCCCTCTCTTTCGTGGTTACGCATATTGTCGACTCGCCCAATCTACGGCTTATCAGTCATATGGGAAGAAAAGGTAGACTCAGCGCCTTCAAAGCCAGTCGATCATATACAATGGACGCCAACCCACCCCCAGAGCAAGCCCCACAAACTCGACGCCGCCGCACCCGACTCGCCTGCGAGGCGTGCAAGATCCGGAAACGCAAATGCGACGGCCAAACACCATGCGAATCCTGCAGTCGATATGATTACCGTTGCTGTTATGAGCCGCCTCCTCGCAAAAGGCGACTCACGACCGTAGCCGCCGGGCAAACATTCTCGCCACCCGTTACACTGCCATCACCCGGTCCAGTACCCCCTTCTTCTACGGCTCGGGAACCCAGTAGCCGCCGACCAACTGAGGAGAAATCAATGGAAGCCAACTCCGGGGTCATCTTTCCACAGTTACTGGGCCTTAAGCTGAGTCCCGACCATGCGCCTTCTATGCAGCACGGCTCCGGATGGAACTTGGGTGTGCGCCGGAGTCCGCATCGTTCGGAAAAGAGCATTACCTGGATCTTATCGCAGGCTGCGTGGCAGAAGTTGTTTGGTGTTTATGTTGAGAAGATTCATCCTGTGTATGGGTTCTTGGATCTGGAGGTTGTGGCTGGACAGGCGGGGAGGAGGTGGGAGGATCCCTGCGCGTCCAACGAGTATGATGCCGTTCTGTGCGGGGTGGGGGCATTAGGATCATTGTTCTCTTCGCGGTCAAAAGCAAGCGAACAGGAACGTCATTTGATTGATTGCGCAAAAGATATTCTCGAGACGACGAGTACGTTGGTAGTTAGTCCGGGCGTTCACGATGTGGAGGGCTGGTTGCTGCGGACCATGTATTTGAGATGTCACAGTACGCCGCATGCTGCGTGGATAGCCTCGTGCACAACGATGCATATTGTCGAGGCTGCCGGGTTACATCGTGAGTCCACTCGTGGCTCACTGGTTTATCCGGAGATTAACCCCGGCGGCCAGCCGGAAAACGTGGAATGTAGGCGACGGTTGTTTTGGATTGCCAAGTTACTCAATACATGGATTTCTTTCGAGTATGGCCGATCGCAGGTCGTCATTCGAGGAGCTCAGTGCCCAGCTCCTACGCCAAAAGCTGGGGATCCTACAAGTGACCTCATTTCACTGTTCCAGTTATCGGAAAAGTTAGACCCGGACCAGACGGTCCAAGTATTGGAGTTGGAAGAGTCGCTTGTCCGGCTGGAAGATTTTCAATTTGAATCCGACGCTGTCATCCTATCTCAGAGTGTGCTCGCCTTTACTATTTATCGCCGTCTGCAGTTACTGAACTCCACCACCAATATGACATCCGTCGTCGACCGGGTCATTCGACTAGGCTGTAGAGGCCTGGCCGCTTCATCCAGATCCATCGATGCCAGCTGTCCTTGGTGGCATGTTAGTAACGTCCCCTTCCAGTTTACCTGTATTCTCCTCGCGATGGATACGCGAAAATCACTCGTCCACGTCAAGGATTCGCTCGCTACGTTGAAAAAAGCAGCCGACCATTTCGCGACACAGAAGGCGCGAAAGGCATACAAAAACATCGATTTCCTAGTCAGGTTATCTCAGAAACGGAAAGAACAGGATGCGGCCCTGTTGAATGAATCCGTAGGATCGAGCCAAGGTAAGCCAGATGATCCTACGGCCGAAGAGCAGTTGAATGGGTCTGCATCACCGCTGGGGGGTACTGGCACGGAGGATACCTGGTCTGCAGACACGCTGCTGAATCCAATGGATCCGGCTTCATTGAACTATAGCTATGACTGGGATATCTTTGTGCGTGATGCTCTAGATTTCTCGACTACGTTTCCGAGGTTGGCGGAGCAAGAATATTGATTCTTTCTCTTCTTGATGAGTTCTCTTTACAGAATGTAATGACAAATAATGCTATACAATCAACTTTGGAGATAAAATGCTTGATTATATTATTGTAATGCATGGGTTATTCGACCCATTCTGGTTTCGAATATGGATTGCTGACTCCCTCCGTCCACCCCACTCTTAATTTCTCTAATGATTTGTTTGCGAAGACCTTCCGTCGTTCTCCATGAATAGCATGATACTGCCCTGTTGGCTGTATTAGCTCTTACTCTTGTTGTTTTAAAAGAATCTTGAGCAGGATTAAAGAGTCAAGGCAAAACCATACATGAACAGTCGAACCCAGCAAACCGTCTCAACACAGCCTCACCGCCGGGGTGTCTTGATAGGAAGGATGTGCAGTCGTACACGATGTCATCAATCACCAACCCTGCCTATGTTAATTCTTTTGTACTTCGGCTTCAAAGGTAATTGTTGTAATTGAAGCTGACGTACAAATCTCGGGATTATCCACTCCGTTCCGTTTCGAGACTCGATCGGGGGAAATGTAGGGGAGGACGGTCGTATTCTTTTTGGAATACATGGTTTTGTAGACGGTTTGGATAACCAAATATGATGGATGTTATAATGTAGATAGTAGAGAAACTCCAAGCAACCGACAAGACTCATATGGTATAAGTAGTCAAACATGACGTCTAAACCCCTACCACTCCCGCCCATGGCTCAAGTCCGGGGTAGGAAAAAGGCAAGACCTTTCCCGGTTCCAGGACCCAGGAATCCGGGTCATACCCCTGTTTAGCCTGTTCATTAGTGGCGATTCTGAGTCTGTGGGGGTTACGTTGGCTACGCATGGAGCGGGTGGAAAGGGTTCGGTGGGAAGTAGGTAGGGTGTTGCGGATATTGCGGGAGTGGCTTTGACCAGTCGGGTTTTCGATATTGGCGTTGTCCATGTGCAGGTTGGACCGTGTATCGACGGTCAATGCGTTGCAAGTGCAACAGGGGCTAATTTATGGGGAATGTGGCGGTGGAGTTGCTGGATTGCGGGGTGCTCGCGTGGTGGTTGAGTTTGCGGTTGGGTGTGCGAATCACTGCATCTCAATTTCGGGGCTTCTCGATCTTGGCTTGGTACTTACGGAATGAACTGTAGTCTGTCTTCTACGCCTGAGAGGATATGTGGGTCAATCAGGATTTCATTTTTATTTTGTTTTATTTTATTTTTATTTATTTTATTTTATTTTTATTTTTTGGACCATGTCACGAGGGTTGTGACACGTCGCAGAGATGCTATGCACAATGACGATAGCCCTTACGCTCCATGAAAAAGGGTTGCTGCCATAAACCCGAAGCCGAAGAGAATATATGGTGATAGCAGGTGCTCTGAATATACGAAGAAAACATAGAGAATAGAAAAGGGTATCTATTGTAAACAGTACTTATTATGAGGGAGATGGCAGAGAGCTAAGAGAACTTAGGAGCACCCCTACACCGATATTGTGTATTTTTTGCTTGTTAGTAGTACCTATACAAGCTGAATCTCTACCTGGGTCTACTGCAATGCCAAATCGATTGACTAAACTTCGTTTTATGAGTCTCCAAACGAGAGCGACACAGAATGTACCTAGCATTGAAATCAAAAGTTGATAGGATTCTTCGAGAGACAACAAGTGCCGGGACCAGCGAAGGAACTTCTCCTTGTGCAGTGGGCCATAGCAACCACTCCGTGAGGCGGTGGAATGTGCTATTGAGTTTATGTACATATAGGCTGAGAGTCCGCCGATCTCACTATAAAAGGATCGCTGTGGTGGACACGGATTCCTTTGGTTGCACTAAGTACTCAGTAATAGCTAAGGGAACGAAAATATCCTTTAACATAATAAAACTAGAAATGGTATAGAACCATAGACGATATGCACAAGCCATAGCGGAAGATACCCTGCCGTGGCTCCCGTTGTTTATCTCACCGCGCGCAACCGTCGAAGGTCTCGATATGGGGCTAAAATACCCCACTGATTGACCCACAACAGGCATACAGATTGCGGCTTCCAATCGTACAATTGGTCATGCTAGAACCTTTCGAATAGCTGTACCTCGCTGATCAGTATTTGCCGGATGCCAATCATAGTTAGCCACGCTTGAGACCCTTCAGCTGAGTTTTGGTCTGAAGGATGGCTAGCTGAACGACGAAAATATAATGATTGAATATTTGCATAGATTGATTCGTTCATGTAATAATAACATTAATTTCTACCAGCCAGTTGAGGTGGACTGGAGGAAGTGGAAGATCACCCCTCACCTGTTCCTAAACTAGCTATAAAGAACGGCAGTCCACTGCTGCTAGACCACGC
Organism: Aspergillus pseudotamarii; assembly: GCF_009193445.1. Lineage (NCBI taxonomy): Eukaryota > Fungi > Ascomycota > Eurotiomycetes > Eurotiales > Aspergillaceae > Aspergillus > Aspergillus pseudotamarii. The sequence continues at coordinate 256,894 of NW_022475034.1, read as the reverse complement.
ATTTTCATAGACTTTAGTACCTCTTATACGATTTGACATAAAAGCTACTCCTTACATATCCCAGCCCGATTGCATGATGACTGCCTCTCATCTTTTCAATATCAAAACTGTCGACAAGACGGGGGAAGTCAAGCTGACGAATCGCGTCAATATCGAGAAAGATATCGAAGAAAAGGCCACTTTACATGATATTAGACAGTTACTGGTGTCCGCTAAGAAGCTAGATTCAGCAAAGTAAGCTATTCATATCCGCCATGATGCTTGGTAGCAAGTCAGTAACTAACTCATGCTCAGGGCACGGTTTGCATTCTGTGGCAAAGATGGTGCTCGCGTGGGTGATGATTTCAGTTGGAGCCTCTACAAGGCCCTCGTCACCGAGAGTTCAGATCAGGTATGGTAATATGTCAAGCAAAGGCCTAAGGCGACAAGCTCAATATCCGTCTAGGACTCGAAGGTGAAGCTGCCGGAGGGCACTGATGTCCACGATCTTTGTTTTGAGTCACCGGAAAAGACTACGAAAGAAAAGTCACTGAGCAAGCAGGCGCAGGACCTTCTTGATAGCAAGTTAGATATGGACCTTGTGGTTTGTAAATTCCTTAAATTAATGCGTCCGCCCCTAATGATGAACAGAAAAACAAACCTGAGCTGATTACAGCCACTCTTAAGGAGCTGGCTAGCAAATACAATCATGACAATTTTAAAGCTGCCGCTGGAGGCGACGTTGTGTATGTTGAGATTTTACACCATGACCCTGTGCACAAGGTGACTGAAAATGAATCAGAACGGCGGCGGCTTTGTCCCAGGAAGACTGGGACATTGTTATGCGCAACACACAATATCTGAACGGCCATCGGGTGGTGTTTTCAGAACTGGAGAATGGGACTAAAGCGTTTAAAAGGATCGACAAAGCCCCCTTTGCCGGTATGTATTCCTTGCGAAAGTGGGTTCTACGTATACTTGCTCACTCTATTATTTGTAGCTTTCTCTACTGCCCCTAGAAAGATATTCTCTTTCGAAAAAGCCGACAAATCCATCCGTGTCGAGGTGAGCTTCAGACCCAATAATTCGCTTGTTTCCCTTGCCCTTCGCTCTAACAGCGAACAGGGAGAATACCGAATTCCTAGATATGTTGTTACAGATGATTCCTATGTCAATGTTTTTGAAACGGCGAGTTCATTGTCTGAAAGTGTCGCTTCCAGCTCCTTTTCCCAGATGGATATTGAAGCCTCGGCGTAAGCCAAGATTCGCACTCCGTACCACCCTAGTATACTGATTGGATTATACAGTGGTGGAAGCCTTTTTGGCGCGAGTTTGTCTGTCAAAGGCGGTTTTAGTAACAGCGACAGGCAAGCTCTCGCTACATCAACCTCCAAATCGGCGAGGTCCATGAACATCACCTATAATGTTGGTCGCACGCCGTGGCAATTGTATACATCACTGGAGGCTAACCAACTTTCATAGTTCCCCAGGGTGGTCCTACACCTCGACTCCAGAAGCTTGGAGCTGACGGAGGAATGCAAAACAGCATTACAGGAAGTCCAGTGTCCGGATAGTCTAATAAAGTTTCACCAGGACTTTGGTAAGAGACTTCCTGTGCTCACTCAAAGAGAATATTTCATAACCTGAATCCATCATAGGCCATTTCTTTGCGACCAATGTTGAGCTTGGTGGAAAGCTCCTTGCTTCGGAACAATTTACATCGGAGGATTCGGCCAAGGCAGAAGAGAAGGCTAATGCCATGAAGGCTAGTGCTAGTGCTTCATTTTCTTACGGGGCATTTTCTGCCTCTGCTAGCTACACGCAGGAGAACCAGACCAACAGTTCCAATAATACCTCGAGGAGTCAAATGACAAACCAACTCACCTGGGAGGCCCGGGGCGGCGATACGATTCTTTGTAATGAGTAAGGAGGCACTGAGAATGAGATGTGCAAGGAGCTAACGTTCGTTTAGCCCTCCAAACTGGTGCCCCACTGTTAAACCATTTACCAACTGGAGAGTCATCAATGTGCGTCTCATTTGATATCCGAGTATGACTCGGCTCTTATACTAACATTTTATTCATAGCAAAAAGACGTGATGGCTTTGGGTGATCTTATCGGGACTTTCCAAGACTTTAAGCATATTCCAAGCCACTTTGACGCAATTCGAAAGGAATCCAGACATTCCGTTGCTTGCAAGTTCCGCCTCCGGGCCAATAAACAGGAAGAGGTTGGAGATGATGAATTCTACGGAGTGCGTAAAAAGGATCAGAGAAAGAACTTGTGTAAGTGAATGAATGAATGATCCTATTCCACGAAAGGCAAAACATGCACCTTTAACATGCTATTAGATAACTACCTGCAGCGGTATAAGACGGAACTAGCGAGGGACAATAAAATCACTACTAATCTTGGATTTGCCACTGTGGACATCCCCGATCCCGTTATGTTGCAGTTTTACGATGCTTTCGAAAAGCGAGTTGCAAGCCCGTCCTTTACCGATGATTTCAAGGAATATGTTGGGATTGATAAAATCGACAGTCATAATGCAGGCTGCGATTTCGAGGTCGAAGTTGTGGTTGAGCTGAATGCAAAGCCAACGGTATGATGTCCCGAGTATTATCAATGCCATCCAATGTCATTTTTGCTTCTAACACTCCAAGCAGTTACAATTGAACGTCCCGTACCTCATCCGCGCCCCACAGCGCAACACCTATCTTGCCGCTGACACATCCGGCAGTTACAGAGGCAGATTCTTCGGTTACTTGTTCTATGCTCGTCAGTCCCGTGCCAGCAAATTCATGTTCCGAAAGGTCGGGGCCAGAGAGAAAAAGGGCATCGTTGAACACAATATGGAGGTCGAACTGGCATATTGCAATGATGCCGGAGAGCCTGCCGCTGTTGTTCAACGTTTCGAAGGTGATCAGACGACGCTGGTGCTGAGCAAGTATGGAACACCGGATTCATCGAGTTTCAGTAAACAGCACAACGCCAAAGTAGAATATATTTAGGGTTTATCCTTCAAAACGGTAGTAGCATTGGAGAAATTGAGGGAGGGATTTTGCTTGCATTGCACTTTGATATGCACCCTTGCTTCATTTCTGTCAAAATCCCCTGATGGCCATTGTCCTGTCAATAGTGTGTTCATAGGCTAGAATACTGAGTAAGATTTCCTTTTCTGGTGCATCATACATATTAGATGGTGTTAAGGCTGTCTTCTAACATTGAATACTTCCTCGCAAAACCGTTCACGATCCAATAAATAACACTCAATATGCTACAGCTTTCCTGATCCCCGTTTTTGATGGCTTATGGTGATCATCCTGGGCCGATAATAAAAATGGAAAAAAAAAAAGAAAAAATGAGAAAAAAAAAGAAAGAAAGACAGAAGTGAGGGGAAGCGGAGCAGAGGAGCTTGCAACCTAATTTTTTACTATATTCGGAGTCGGGGGAGTGGGAGCGATTTCCGTGGAATACGACATAAGCAAACTCTCCTCCACCGGATAGAATCGAGAGTGAGACACTGAAACAAGATGTTCAAAAGGCTGACATAAAAATGGGCTTGACTTCTGATGGACGAAGGAGGTGAGATCCCTAGAACTGATTGTGTTGATTACCACCATTTTAATATGATATTCTTACCTATTGTTACCGTACCAAGATGAGGCCGAAGCTCACTCGACAACGGCTATCTCGGCAGAAGAGTGCATAGCTGGTCAGATGTCATGGGGAAGGAACTTGTATAACAAGACCCTTGGGTGTGTCTGGTGCTAAGATGAATCACTCTGGTTCTGTGACGTGCGTGGCTTGCCTCGGATCCTGGGTAGAGCTCAGCTCAGAGCCCTAATTCTCCTATCACGCCACAGCTAACCAACTGTTGAGAGTACGCTTGTCTGCTCCTAACCTTTGTGAGCACAACCCTTCGCGTCTGTCAAACATAATTTTTATACAATGTGCGTGCCACTTTCTATTATTCTATAGTGTCCTGTTTGACTGCGGGCGGCAAAGCTGTCCTGAACACCGTCATGAGTTCGCTTTCTTTCGCAGCCAAGGCCTGTCGGCTTTGCATAACAGCAGCAACGGATGACTTTGATAACAAGTTACTACGCTGGTGTGAGCTTGAAGGTTTTGATACGACTTTTATCACGTATAACTACGATGATCGGCACTATGTTCACGAGCTGAATGCTGTGAAGCAGGGACTTGGGGTTAGCGAATCATACGCAGTAATAGGTATGTATAGCTAATATTATGTGCGAGTCAAGCCAGGGATTGGGCTAAATTTGTGAATCTACGCATTGAGGCTTCGGCGATGCGGCTGCATTTTGTCTCGAGCATTATCTCAAAGTCACTAACACGAGCAAGCTTTGTGCCCTCGTAGCGTACTACCCATCGCGAATCCCGGATCCTGAATGCCGTTACGCCTCATCTATGCGCGTCCTTGTGCATCTCGCAGATCAAACAGTCCAGGTGCTCTCTGCTTCTCACGATCATAAGAGACATATTATTAAACGACGTGTCGGGGCAGGGCAGGGTACGGGAGACCGGCTGGACTTCGGATACCCGGCGTACTCATACCCTGGCATAGGTCCAGGATTTGCAGAAAGTGACTTGGACAATTATGATCCGGTAGCGACTGAGATTGCATGGACCCGGACTTTGTCCGTTCTGCAAAGTGGGTTTCAGAAGCAGCTAGATTTGGAAAAGACTTGGGAAGATGTTCAGCAGGGTAAGTGTCCGGTGCAGCGCCATTTTCGAACCTATATTCAAATAGTGGCGAGTGGCTGTTGACGGCTTTGAAGAGAAGTATTTCTCATCTGATATGCCTACCGCGATGACCAATTATACCACGGAGGAAACTCCTACGGTCACATATACCCCGACACTGAAAGGTGCTAGTGGCATAAAGGCTCTTCATCAATTCTACAAAACTTCCTTTCTACAGGGCAGGCCACCCTCGATGCGTCTCCGTTTACTTTCACGGACAATCGGAGCAGATAGAGTAGTGGACGAGATATATGTGGCGTTCAAACATACTCAAGAAATGCCGTGGATCCTTCCTGGCTTGCAGCCAACCGACCGACAGGTGGAGATAGTACTTGTCAGCATTGTGACGCTCCGTGGTGGAAAGCTATATTCAGAACACATATACTGGGATCAAGCAAGTGTCCTTGTTCAAGTTGGTCTCATTGACCGTAACTCAATTCCTGAGCAGGCCAAAGGGATCACTGCTCTCCCTATTGCTGGAAGGGAGGCCGCAAAGAAGATTCTTCTGCACGATAAGGAACAAAACATGGAGCCTGAAACTGCATCCATGGCAGCACAGGTGGATGGATCGGATATACATTAAGCAGTCGCTCGATGGATCTTGCAGGGATACAATGTCGGCGACGCCTTCTGGCACAAAACCCCGTGAAAAAAAATATACTTATTATTACCAGCGATCGGCAACTTAGAAAGAAATAAATGCCAACGAGTACCCATATTGTTGTCCCGACTTTAGGATGTGCGGGGACCTTGAGCCATTCTATTAATGTTGTTGACAAGAGCTATATAAAAGCAACGAAAATTGTAGTACAGCTTATTTTTCCTTTCTTTCATTTTTCTTTCGGTGTTTTGCTTCACTAAAGTCTCCCTCTAAACATGCCAATTGCGGCGACTTTTGCCCCCATCGCTGCATAGACTGCTATCCAGCCGGGTGTACTTCAGGCTAGGAGGGTTTCTTTCCCTAAAAAATCTCCATCTAGGTGAAGATGCGCTACATGTTTGTGGCGATCATTCCAATTATTATTCAAGTGATCAGTATGCTTGATAACAAGACTCGCAATAAATTAGATACCTCCTTTGTATATTTTTACTCTTGCTAATGTGACATCATTTAAACATCGCTCCATACACGTCCACCATGTAATGTACATTCAGTGGCCAAAAGACCTTTATATATCGTAAAAGAAATCAACAGGCGAAATTGAACGCGATTAGGAAACATATCAAGCAAGTACAGGCTTGAATTCATTTTCTAGTTTCTGCCGAAGCATTGTTGTTAGCACAGGACACCAACCACCACGAGCAATAATCATAAACACTTACAGTAGCTGGAGAGTCAGATCGCCATGGATCTTTGCCTTAAGTTGGACTTCAATATCCAGGTTTAAGTCCAGCCGTAGCCGTAGCTGCTCGTCCTTGCCTTTCTTATCCTCCGACTGCCCTCCAGAAAGAGCACCACCGACCACCTTTCCAGCGGTATCGGTGACCGTGTTGACAGCTTTGGACCCCGCGGCTTGTACAAGCTCCCCAGCCTCGTTTACTGTGTTCCCGACGTCCCCGACATTACCCAGGGGAACCATCTCTTGCTGTCCCCGCCGACGTCGTCTACGTCGTGGGAGATTCTGAGCTGGCTGATCTGCCTCCATTGTCTCTGGTCTGGGAGCTGGTGCTGCCTGTGGCTCGGGCTGCATCTCCGGTCCCGAGGATTGAGCATCGACACTTTCAGTATCCCCCTGGTTGGCATCCATGCTCTCTGGCTCACGGGCTTCGTTGGGCGGAGAGGTCTGTGGTTTATCCGACGATGGGCTCTCTGCTGTATCTGGATTACCGGATTGTTGTTTGTTTGTTTCTTCGGCCGCAGCCTGTTTCTTTCGTAGCTTGGGTGGTTTACGCCTGGTAGGCGGCTGCTGGATAGTAGAATCTGGTTTTGTATCTTCGATTTGGCTCGGTTTCGGTGACTCGGCCATCTCAACTGAAAAGCATTGTGAAGTGAGAATGCGATGTCGTATTGGAGCTTTACATAATTAGGAGGAGGCGGGAGGAATTCTCATCCATGGGGCAGGTAACAACCATCTTCGAGAAAAGCTGATTAGCTTATTAGTAGCAATGTCACCGTGATGTCAATGGCTCCGGCTTGAATGATCGAAGGATATGGATATGAATCAGGATGTATAGGTAGCGACTCAAGCGAGCTGGCTACTACAGCCGAATAGAAGGTTTGTCCGCTAGTTCGGCCCCTTGTTTTAACTCTCAAATGGTGATTGCGCTTCCACCTGTTGGTCAAGAAGTACCGCTTGATAGGAGCGAGTACTAGTCAATGATGTCGCCCCGATGGGAATAAATGTTTCTAGGATGCTTGTCATCCGTGGTTTAAACCGGTTAAGGTCTCCTTCTGAACGCGTGTACAGGCATAGAGTTTAGGTGTGCTCTCAGTGTACCAGTCACCAGAGGTGTGGATATGCAATTGCACATCGGAAGAGGAGTAGATTGGTGCCCATGATATCATGTATTGCTTTGTGGCGTCGCTAGCAGATCGGCTGGTGGCGCTGATATAGAATATCGGAACCGAACACAAGTGAGAGACGATTTCGCCGCATCCATGCATTGCCATATCATTGAGCACGAGCAATACGAGCAAAAGCATATATCAAGCATGAGTGGTGGGACGTGCTTCCGGTGCCCAATCTTGGGAAATGGAAACGGCCGGGCGAGTCCTCTAATATTGAGTTGCCATTGAAAAGTTTGCCTCATGCAAACACTGCGGGGTCAGACTTGCAGGACTTGGGTGTCCTGTATGGCTTGAGAGTCCCTTTATAAATCCGCGGGACTTCTTTCGTTACATTACTGGTAAATATGCACTTTATGGTGGAGTCGCATATGATAGGTGTAATGCATACGGATTGACGTACGCCCATAGTAACTCCTGGGTGGCAATAGGTATACTGGAGAGTTCATCCAGAAGGAGGTAAGCAACCTTCCCAGGGATCGACCTACACTCTCTTGAGTTCCTGTATATGTTACGTACAATATGACGTAGGTCTAGAGCTATCCTTCATCGTGCATAGCGCATCGCCTCTATGGATAAGCATAGAATATACTCTATTCTTCCATAAGTTAAACTAGGCCCTCGGCTTTATTCCAACACATATACACCCACGATGGCCACCGCTACACCGGCAACGAAGCAGTCGAAGCCCCGATACGAAGACAAGTACTCTCAGGATCTAAGCTCCGACACGGAATCTACCTTTGAATACGAAAGCGAGTCGGAGCCAGAGACCAAGCCCCAAGCTAAGACGCAAGTCGCACCGTGGCGACAGAGAGAACAACAGGGGAGACGTCAACCAGCGCAAGATCCGAATGCGACAGCATTACAGCCGTACCAAAAAGGCACGCCAAAGGCTGGTCCACTTACCTATAGAGGCGGGGCTGGCAGGGAGGTTGGAAAAGAGGGACAGACGGGCATACAAGCGAAAAATGAGGAGAAAGAAGATACGGGCTTAAAGCTGCGTTTAGATCTGAATCTCGATATAGAAGTGGAATTGAAGGCCTCCATACACGGTGACCTGACTTTGGCTCTACTGTCAGCGCCCTGTTTGAACTGCGAGACTTGTGTTTGAGCTAACCAAGCTTGCAGGTCTTGATATTGACGCATAGATAGTTATCGATATGGGCTCACTATGAATCTTGTCCGGGTTTTGACAACTGCCTATTGCATCTACAAGGAAATAAAAAGATCCTATACATGTGGAGGGTCTTTACAATCGTCTTAGCAATGGCCGCTGTCGATGAGACAAGCACTAGTTAGCCTAAATATGCCTTTATTTTGTCGCGAATTTGGAGTACCACTCTGTCTATCCCCCTGGCTCCGTAAAGATGATTCACAATAACCAAGATATACAGGCTGAGAGGTCTCATACTAGCCAGAATGCAAATAGTGTCTTTTAGTTTCATATTCTTCAGTTCAGCGCTATTTAATAGTTATAAATAATAGCCTACAGAGGGACCACAGTGAGCAAGTCTGGCTGATTGAAGAACAAGCTAGATGGACAAAATTACTCTAAGATACCTCTCTGTTTGACCATGTAAGCTTTCTATCTGACGCCTGAAGAGGTCTCCGGGCTCACGGCTGAGCTCGGATTGAGCTTGGACAGAGTCCTTCATGTAGTCCTTGATCAGTCTAGACCTGTCCATATGATACGGTGGATTCTTGGACCGCGTCAAGGAATACATTGAGCCAAACTTGGAGACATAAAAGCAGGCAGAACCCTGGGTACACTCATCGAGGCGTAGGTATCATGGTTCAGTCTTCATTTCGGCACGATATCGGCACAAATGATGATAGTTTAAGGTTTCCAAGTTAGTCACACCCACCTTTGAATGAGACTGACACAGGATATGACAATGTATATTCCGCCGATATATCCTGGACCCTTACCAGGCAACCGGGGAAGCGAACACTGTCATACGATATGGTCCCTAATCTATTGGCCTCCAGGGCCATAACCACCTAACTTATCTGATTGGGGATTCAGTAGTGGGTTTCAACAAGATAAGGAGTGGGGCTGGGGTCTACTCAGTACAAGGCACAGAATGCGGAAATCCGTCATTTAGTTATGCATTTGGACATTTATGTCATTAACTGGGTTACCCGTGGTTCTGCGTCCCGTATAGTGTTGTGGTACCATGGAACCATAGCGTCGAACATATCCGTCGTGGAGAAATACTCATAATATGTTCCTCTAACAATATATTCGAACCTTTCGACGGTGATGTAGTCATTATGATGAAAATACCATCATAACGTGTCATATCACCGTTTTCGAAACAGAATAGTTCCTCAAGATGTCCTATATTATCTTGAGCGCTTGGTGTTTCTAGTAGATATCTGTCTACTACTGCCACACTTTTTGTATTTCTGGATAAACGGTTACCATTCGTATCATCGATTCCCCTAGTCCTTTCATTACTTAACGTATTGAGAAGGCAAAATAACGGGAGAAAATAACACGTGCAGGCCAGTCAGTAGACGGCGCTATATATAGATGCATGACACTTAGCCCAGCTTGGAGATGGCATCCACAGTACAGCCTAGAGCTCCCCCCACGAGGGGTACAAAGGCCAGACCTCAACGTGGCAAAATCCCCAAAATCGGCACCAGCATAGCCAAGAAGGGCGAGCAAAGACAGCAAGCCATACCAGGTCAACAACGTGCGTCCGGATCTGTTGGAACCCCGGCGCCATCCGAAGCCGATGATATCACATCGCAGCCTGGTGGCATCGCTGCTAGTCCGACACAAAAGGCAAGCGGCAGCGTCCCAGGTGGAAAGACTGCCACGAAGGACTTTGGCTGGGATGCCCAGGAGAATAAGGAAAAGCTCAAATCTGCTGGAGAACAAGTCGGAGAAGAGCTGCAGGAAAAGGTTCCCGAGGCCCCTGATAACCTTCCTACAAGCCTTTCTGACTTAGACGGACTTGAGGTTAGCGACGGGGGACAGATCCTGGATCAGAATGGGCAAGCTATTGGTCAGGTTGTAGAAGGGGATCCTGCCGACCTGGTCGGCATGACTGTTGGGGCCGATGGTGAGATATTAGATGAGGATGGAGACCTCGTTGGCCGTGTCGAGCTTTTGAGTGTACCTGAGGAAACAGCTGAGGAAATGGCCGAGGGAACGGCTGAGGAAGCAGGCGAGGAAGTGGGCGAGGAGGCGGGCGAGGAAAGCACGGCAGCTATCGGCCAAGCACCTAGCCTCGAAGCTGCCAAAGGTCTTCCTGTTACTGACGATGGACGCATTCTGAATGATGATGAACAACCGGTGGCCAAGGTCGTTGAGGGTGATATCAGGAAGCTAGTTGACAAAACTCCCAACGAGCAAGGAGAGATATATGATGAGAACGGTGAGCTCCTGGGCCGTGTGGAACCTCTTTCCATGGAGGAGCCTACTGGAGCAATTGGCGAAAAGATGGAAGGGGTCAAGGAGCAGGCTGGCGAAAAGATGGAAGGTGCCGAGGAGGAGGTTGGCGAAAAGATGGAAGGAGTCAAGGAGCAGCCTGACGAAAAGATGGAAGGTGTCGGGGAGGAGGTTGGCGAAAAGATGGAGGGAGTCAAGGAGCAGGCTGGCGAAGCCGCTCAAATGGCAGACGAAGCAGCTGGCGAGGGCGAAGCAGCAATAGACGAAGCTGGTGCCGCCGCTGCCGAACAGTTGCCTGATATCTCCACCCTCGAAGGGTTGAGGTGCAACAAATTCGGTAGCATTGTCAATGCTGACGGCGTTCCCGTCGGTGAACTTATCGAGGGTGACCCCAGGGTCCTTTCCCGCAGTGGCTTCCAGCTCGATGATCAGGGCCAATTCTGGAATAACCGGGGCAAAGTTATTGGTAAAGCCAAACCGGTCCCTGTGGAAGAAATCCCACCAGGCCCGTTTGCAGATTTTGATGACCTGTTTGTTGTTGAGGACGGCTGGGTTCAAGATGCAAATGGCAGGCGGGTAGGCAAGATTGTTGATGGCGATCCGAAGAAGCTCGTCGGCCGAGCAGTAGACGACGATGGTGATGTGGTTGATAAGCGTGGCAATCTTCTGGGTCGTGCAGAGCCCTGGGAGGAACCAGAAGAGCCTCCACCTGAGAAGGTCGACCTCTCCATGCTTGAAGGATTGAAGATCAACAAGTACGGGAATATTATGGGCTCTTCCGGTGTTCCCATTGCTCGTGTTGTCGAGGGGAACCTGAAAACAGTCGCGGGAAGATCTGTAGACCGTGAGGGAAATATTTGGGGAGATAGCGGAGAGGTTGTTGGACGGGTCGAGATCATTCCTGAAAATGAGCGTGAAACCCGAGGACCCTTCAGCGGGTTCCGCGACCTGCAAGTGAACGAGGAAGGGTTCATCGATGATGGCGATTCGGTGATCGTTGGCAAGATCATAGAAGGCGATCCGAACACCCTTCGCGGTCTAACTGTCGATGCGCAAGGAAATATTATCGACGAATATGGAGATGTGAAAGGTCGTGCTGAACGATATGACCCGCCAGAGGAAGAGATAGAAGAGGCGGACCTCTCGTCGTTGGAGGGTAAAACTGTTAATAAAATGGGCAACGTTGTGGATGCGCAAGGAACTGTCTTCGGCCGGGTTGCATCTGGCTATATCAAGCATATGGTTGGCAAGAAGGTCGACGCCCAGGGCCGCATTTGGAGCGACAGTGGTAAAGTGATAGGGCAGGCCGAGCTTATTCCAGATAATGAACAAGAACGACAAGAAGGACCCTTTTTCGGACTCGAGGGTCTTGTCTTGACCAAGGACGGCATGGTCGTCGATCCTGAGCAAAAGATTGTTGGTCGGTTGGTCGAAGGTGACCCGCAACGACTTGCCGGTCGAGCAGTCGATGAGGATGGGGAGCTGCTTGATAAGGCTGGAAATGTTATAGGCCGGGCAGAACCGTGGACCCCAGAAGAGAAGCAGCGCGATGTGAATCCTATGGCAGGCTATAAGGTTAACCGTGAGGGTGAAGTTCGTGACCGGGATGGGAACCTGATTGGCAAGCTGACTGAAGGGAATCTCCAACAACTGATCGGTAAAGAGATTGATGACAATGGGTACGTAGTTGATAATGATGGGAACAAGATTGGGGAATGCACCCTCATCGAAAACTTGCCAGAGGAGGAGGAGCCAGAGCCGGAGCCGGAGCCGGAGCCTGAGCCTGAGCTGTCTCCCGAGGAACTGGAAAGACAGGAGAAAGAGAAACAGGACCGAGAGTTGGCAAAGAGGATGTGTGCAATCCTTCAGCAGACGCTCGACAGTGTCCAACCGATCTGTAGGCAGATCATGCAGGTATGAGATCGCTCACCCTCCCCCTTATGTCAAGGACAAACAAGTAACCCTTCTTTCACACTAGAATATAGAGAAGGCTCACCAAACGCCGAAAGATGAGCTCGACGAGGAAGAGTTGGTCAAAACGGTGAAACCCTTAATTGAAGAAGCTGCCTCCATGCTGCAGGAGTGTAAAGGTGCATTACGGGCTTTGGACCCTACAGGGGAGGTTGCAGCGACAGCAAAAGCTCGCGACGCGGCTCATGAAGCCACGCCGGAGCAATACTCTTTGGCAAACCTGCTCAAAGAGCTCACCCAAACGGTCGTCGAGACCATTGAAGAGGGACGCCGACTCATTGCCGACATGCCTCATGCCAAAAAGCATCTCAACCCGTTGTGGGCCCTCCTGTCGGAGCCACTTTTTCAGATTATCGCCGCAGTTGGTCTTCTACTTACTGGTGTATTGGGCCTGGTTAGCAATCTTCTGGACGGCCTCGGCCTGGGCGGACTTATTCGGGGGCTATTAGGCAGTCTTGGGATTGACAAGATTCTGGAGGGCTTTGGCTTGGGCACTTTAACTGACGCTCTGGGTCTAGGGGGAAGTAAATAACTAATCATGGGGTTTCTGTTATATGCTGTAAATGTTCTTTGGTTTTATTTTACTCTCAGGGCCATTTGTGCTCTCAATCTGTATTGTAATACTGACTTGTTTATGTCTGTTGCGCTTCGGCAGGGCTAATTAATAGGCCTAAAGTCCAATATTACGCCTGGGGCTTCCTCCTAGGCCTCTGCAAGTCGGCTATCTTGGTAAAATGTAAATTATCGCAATAACTGTCTAGTGGTATTCAAGAAGGAGGAAGAGGTCTAATGTCTAAGGAGTGATATGAAAGCAATCCATAAGTATCAGTCTCAGACCTATCCACCACCCAAGGGCCATGTAGTGTTGTGATGAATGTTCTACGCCTTCCATAGGGATTTGACTGGAGAGTTTGTCCGCTAGATTGAAGACATGCCCAAATGCTACGTAATGCTACACGTCCACGAAAGCTCTTGCCTTGCTCGTGTCCAGATCAAAACGTCCATAGATGCACCTTTGCGAGCTCGAGCCCCGGCATGATTTTATTCCTATTCTAACCGTTGAATGTTCTACGTCAGTCGTCGCAACCTACTTTTCAAAGCTAATTATCGGCTTCACTCAACCAGCCAAAACTGGAACAGCTCACGAGTGCAGTGAAAGACCAAAAGATCACCTGGATGGAAGGCACAATGTCATCTGACAGCGGAAGTTTCGTATATCGGATGTGTCGCCCGCTTGAGTTGACCCCAGTCGACCGCTCTCGACTCGGCCTCGACAACTTAATTTGGCCCAAGCATTGGCCGTGAAACCTTAATATACAGTCATATCTCGCCTGCCCCAAGTTAAACAGCTTCTTAACAAAATATATGATGATCTAGGTCGACAATGAATTCCTCCTCTGACGACATGACTTCTACGCTTTAAGTGTGGAACCCCTGTCGTGGGGATACATTCCCTGATGGCCAAAGGGGCAAAAACAACAGTAACCAAAAAATAAAGAAGGAAAGTATAAATAATAATAGTGGGAGACTTCCTTCTATGCTCTTGAATTCACGTTACTGATTTTTTATTTGAGTTTCTCACAACAATCCCCAATATAATATACAGAAAGCTATGGGTACTGCTAGCCTTGAAGTTGACCCTGACAGCTTTGTCAAACTCGACGCCTTTACAAGCCAAACGTATCGAGATGTTTATCCAGCAATTGACCCTACTCGCCCCGAGCTGTCCCAGGCGGGAAAAGTGATCGTTATCACTGGCGCTAGCCGTGGCCTTGGACGTTTGGTATGTTCTTGCTTCTCGCCCCTATATAACGAGGAGATAAATATCCAAGGACTTCGTTAAGACCCATTTCTAGTCCTTTGCAGCATCGTTCGCCCATGCCCATGCCGATGCGATCATCCTCTTGGCACGATCCTCTATCAATTTGGCGGAGACCGAGAAGCTCATTAAAGATATTAATCCGTCGACATGTGTGTTGTCGATCGTCTTAGATATCTGTGACGAGGCAAAGGTCAAGAACGTCTTTGATAGAATTAAAAATCAATTCGGCATTCCTCATGTCCTTATCAACAATGCAGCTGTACTTCCCTCACAGGGAAAAATTACGGAGCAGAAGTCCAGTCAATGGTGGGAGACCCATGTACGTCACCTCCCTTGTTCATTCATATGTGGCTCTTCAAGCTCCCCAAAGGGTACAGACACCACGGGGTGTCGGAAACCATAATGAATAATGGCTGACTGTGCTTTGTAAAGGAGGTTAATGTCCGAGGGACATATAATGTCACCAAGGCATTCCTACAAATGACCGGACCCAATCCTGCCAACCCAACAACGATTATCAATGTGACTTCAGCCGCGGGTCATATTGTCGCCCAAGGGATGAGTTCCTACTGTCTGACCAAGTTAGCGGTTACCCAGCTCACTGCGTTTCTCAAAAACGAGTACCCCGGAATTACGTCTGTTAGTCTGCACCCAGGTATGATTCTCACAGATATGGGTTCGAGTGTCTCCTGGTTAGAACCATTCATGAGAGATACTGCAGAATTATCAGGTGGTACAGCAGTGTGGCTGTCAACTGGAGACAAAAGCTTCCTGTCTGGCAGATATGTAGCAGCGAATTGGGATGTAGCTGAGCTTGAGAGGAGGAAAGAAGAAATTATTCGGGATAATCTGTTAACTGTATGTCTGAGAGGGAGGTTTGGTGAACAAAGTTCAACAGGTAATCTTTACGCAAGTTGATAAATAAATACGGGATGGAAGGCGTCCTGAGGATTCTCAACGCTATATAGTGTCTGGAGTCCATTCTGATAGTGGCTAGTGATGTGTTTTTAAGTCTGTTATGTCTTATTCACATTCCTTGTCTATTATTTTGCCCACTGGTTAGATATTAACGCCAGTGTGACTAGAGTGGCATAACCTAAGTATGTAACCTAGTTAGCCTAGCCATAACATCACATAACCAATTTCGATCAGGTTCAGGCATGATATCATTTAAGTACAATCGAGTATCGATCAAGAAAATTGATAAATATCTCTCCATTTCTTATTATGTATAACATCCTGAGAGGCGGATTCGCTGGCTATGAGTGTAGACTTAGTGCCACTCGCTGCATACTAGGCCGTAACTCTGAAATGCGAGAGCATTTACATAAAGATAGTCTGTCGAGGACAGGTTGGGAGCATTTAAACCGGCACCTCACCCTGCCGCCGCTCAATCAAATGCGATTCTCCCAAAGTACCCTTCAGGACCAACACCATGTCATCGACGGCAGACAAGAACTTCAAATACGAACTGATGGCCACACAATACCGACGATAATTCTCATCCCGCACTAGCGTCGTACTCAACTCCGCAGCGCGGTGCTGTGCATACCACTGCTCGAAACACCGCTTCACCAGCGGCGTTGGCAAGCGTTCTGGCAGGGGAAGGCCTGACTTCAGCGCCTGTTCGATCACACTCAATACCGCCATAATATCACCAATGTGATGATCGTTCAGCAGGCCCACATTCTGGGCAAACCGTTCCTGGAGGTGCTGTGGGAGACTGGTGGATAGGATCAGTAATCGACCCAGGGCTTGGTTCATGTCCTGGCAGAGGCCATGCATTTTTGCCAGTGCCTCTCGGTGGAACGGACCAAGCGTCATTTCGAATCTTAGGAGGCCGATTGAACCTTGGATGGAGAGGAGGGTTTCCGCGACCTCGACGGCGATCTTCTCCGCGACTGCACCTATGGGGCTGTTGGTTTCCGGTCGGCCCCAATGCGATAGTAATAGAGCATAGTGATCAGACAGCGTGCGGATGGTGTTCGATAATGTCTTACAAATATGTCGTGTTGCGGAGGGCGGACGGGGAAATATCTGAACGATGAATGCGGCGACGAAGCCTAACAGCACGGTGACGAGTCGCTTCCAAAAGGCTTCATACCCGTGCCCCGGTAGGCCATATTGCCATGTGTGGGTGTCATCGTAACTGAAGCCGACAACCAGAATAAAGGTGGCGCCGCCCATAATGGCCGCCATGGTGAGGATTGGAGGCAGGAACAGACGCCACCACATCAGGATGGCGGTCATCGCCGCCGTAATTGCCGCCAGGCCATAGGCATTCCCCGGCCCATTGCCGGCGCCAATGTACCAGGCGACCATGCCCATCACACCCCCGACGACGGTACCAATCGTACGACCGACGAGCGATACGGTAAAATCGCCCATGTACACGAGCAAGGTGGTTTGGGCGGTGATCAGAGCCCAGATACCTTTTTCTCGGTAGTAGAACCCAGCACTATGTGGAATAGAAGCAGGTATGGCGACCGCGATCGTGACGATGACCATGCGCAGTGCATACATTCCGCCGGGATTCGTGAACCAGTGAAAAAAGCCAGTGAGCGCTCTCACCAACAGGCCTCGTCGGATAGGCCTTCCGTGGCCGCGGCTAATCTTCAGACGCCGATGCGCCTCTTTGGCTTGCTCTTCAGCATCGTCAGGGTCGGTCGCAGGGGCTGTGGCGAGATCTTCTGCGGGCGCTTTTTGGCGCGGGTTGACCAGCCAGCTGAAAGCGTAGCGCAATCCCGAAGGAATCCAGATACGTTCCTTAGTGCGCGCTTGCATTAACCGATGGACCTGGGCCAGGAGTCGTTCTAAAGCTTCTGCAGTGCCGAGGATGCGTTCCTCCATTACCATTCCCAGTATTATTCCACGGAGGGCATGGGGCCCCAAGTGTTCGGACGCTTTTAACTGGCCACTCTCATCAAACAAGTCGGCATGGCTGTCGAGAAGCGCTTCAGTGGTCTCCGCCGCACATGATGATCGGGTTGACTGTAGAGTATGCAATACGGTATCCGCTCTCGTCACAAGCTCATTCAGGCGGTTGTGCGATGCGGCTCGACGAAGCCATCGGCCAGAATTGACCCCATGAAGGCACTGCACAATGAGCTCACTCGTTTCCGAACACAGTTCGAGCAGTTCAGTAGTTGACTTTCTCAATGCCTCGCGTGTGCGGGCTCGAGAAGCCCCGTGCTCGGGACTGTTCAATGCTTGCAGCAGATCTGCGCTCTCCTGTAACTGATACTGCCCGACTTCGCGGACTCGCTTTTCCTGCATGTCGCTCTTCTCAGATCCCTGTTTCGAGAGCGGCTGGAATTCTTGTAGCTTTCGGTCGGCTCTTAGGAGGGTAATGTGGTAGTCCATCAATGACACAGTGGATAGAATAGCCTGTCGCAGAGGCTCTTGTAACGTTTTGATGTCGTCTGAACTCCAGCGGCCACGGGAAAAGTCAAGGGGTAGGAAGGCCAATGATGGTTGCATGGCCTTGAATGCTCCGATGATCTTCGCTTTGGTGGCCGTCAACTGCTGCAGGTCGAGGGCTTCGCCTGCAAACCTTTGCCGGGTGCACTTCAGTGGGATTTCCCCCAGACGGACGAGTTGCTGCATTTGCGTGAGGGCTACAAACGATGTCGACTGCGGGAAGAAGACCAAACAGCAGGCAAATCCCAAACCGATGCCGATGGCGCCTGGTTTAATGAGGACCTCCGGCAGGGAAGAGGTGAATGATGGCAAACTTGGCCCAAAGAGCAGAAACAGGTCCGCGATGATGATGCCGAAGATCTGCGCCAAGGCGAACTTGGGATTGGCGACACGGACACGAGACATGAAATAAATGAAAACACAGATCATCACGTAGAAGATGACGGTGACGCGGGCATCGAGCATGAAGCCATCGTACACGAGGATTTTAGCCTCCGCGGCTGGACTCGTGCCTGTCTGATTACCGATCGCGACCGCTTGCTGTTGCAACGCCTGTACCATCGCCTTCGTTTGTGCGTCTGGTCGTGCCGCTAAGGCGGCTTTCATACTGAGGAGCCCCCATGCCCACGCGAGACACATGCCAAAGAGGAGCGACAGCGTGGCTAGCAAATAGACGAAGAGGATTCCCGCTGGGGGTACAATGTACAGCACCAAAGCCGCGAAGAAGGTCGCGATGCCGATCTGGTGCAAGGCTGGACCGATGAATATCAGCAGCGAAGCCACCCAGGCCGCAGCCCAGCAGCGAAAGAGTACCTTCAAGTCGCGCGCATTGAAGTGGTCCAACCAGCCCGGGAGCTTCAACCGACGACCCTGCTGGCTGAGCTTACCATTGCGGGCAGCATCAGAGGACTTGGGATCGGGCATTTTCTGCACGACATTCGGGTCTCAGATCTTAAAAATCGGAGACAGGACACGAGGAATGCAGGTCATCCGAAGTGCGAGAAGTCGGGAACGGACCCGTGGGACGGCCCTGGCCAGTCTGCGAATTAAGTTCGGAGGTCCAGGAATGCAACCATAAAATCCTGAGCTCAATAACATCCAATGGTATAGCCTGATTTGACGTCATGACGGGGCCCTGGACTGGAGGATCAACACTCCACTAGACTGATTGAGCCCGAAACAAACACGAGAAGTCGGAGAATGTCCATTCAGCTCAAAGGTCGGCGTGGGTCTATCGATCATTAATCGTCTCTCGTCGTTCCAGCCCTAGTTTTCCTGCCATGTGCCGAGGTCCATTATCCACATCGGGGTTGGAGTTAAATTTTCTGTTCCCATAAAATAAGCATTTTGAAGAGGGAGTAATAATCATCATAATGATAATACTGAAAAATAAAACAAAGCTGACATATACAAACGATTCTTCAGCGTCCGAGTTTCTACGTAGACCGGACCATATTGGTGACTCGAGACACTCAAGTCCCATCCAGCTTCGGCCCTGGTCGGTGAGTACGGAGTAAAATAATAAAGGGATATATATCCTTTGCGCAGGAACCGTAGTTTATACTCGTACCCTAGCACCAAGGTGGAGACCACGCCACACTGAGGGTTTCTGTACCTGACAGTTGCTGCACCTGGTGTCGATAAACACACCGACGCTAGGAGTTGATCAGAGCTGGAAGAGATCATTCCATGGTCATGGCTCTTGTCACACAACTGGTACCCGGTATTTTCTACAACTCTAGTTGTGTTGGATAGGGCTAGCCTTCCAGAAAAAAGCAAATTCCGACTTGACCCTCATGCAGCCATGGCCTTCTCCCTCGCGGACATGGCGTCGCAGGTTTGACCATCGATTGGTAGTCATGAATCGTATGGCCGCCGAACAATATGAGTTGCACAGAACGAACTAGATATGGCGATTGAAACGGAAAGACTGCTGTTAGGCGTCTTTGCTGGAGGCTACTCTTACTGCTTTCTTCGAGACTGTTGGGCCAATCATAGTGACACAGATGAAGAAAACATGAGACGGAATCAACAGGATTATAGTGCAGATAAGAAAAGATAAGAAAAGGATCACTGCAAGCCAAGTTTTGTATGAATATAGAATATGCCTCCTGAGTTGGGATTAGTAACCTCTCTCCACTGAGGACCGATGATAAGCAAATACCTCCGAGAAATGTTGTGAGGCGAGAGGCATCAGCCACCAAGAGTCTAGATCGTCTTTGTCCCGACGGGAATCCCTTGGCGAGAGGTTACGTGCAATCCTCCTATTCGCTGGCTGGGTTGCTAATGGATTGCCTGATGGGGTTCTATACATTACATGCATGTCTACAGGGCCCAATCGTAGGATTGCACCAGGAGTGGATTCCAGGAAAACTTCGCGGATGCCTTCCCCCCTGATCCTACAAATCTGTACTGACCAACGACCGGAGCATCGTCGGACAACACATCTCTTCTAATGCGTGGAGTCTTCCGATTCAATGCCCTTCTCAAGTTTCCAATGGTACTCTCGGTCTGCGAGCATCACTGCCAAGTCGGCATCTTCGTAGACCTGTTCCGCAACGAAAGGGAAGCGTCCTGCTCGCACCGATGCACAGGAAGGAAAGCCGAGGCGACTTACTGGTCGGTGCGCAGAGCATGAATCGGAGTCTTCCTGCTACGACAGCCGCTGAGAGGGATTGACATCCAAAGCCTGATGAGTTTGAGTTTATCCCCACATGGCATACTTTGCGCCACTCCTGACTGCGACACGAGAGAGCGTGGAGTCCTTTGTCTGCCTATAGCACGGATCAGTAATGCCCCGCGGGAAACTGGCGGCCGACGAGATGGGCACCAGTGCGTCAGCAACAGTCGCCAACGCAACATGCTTCACCGTGACAATCCGTGGAGACTCCACCATGGCCTTCACGATAACTAAGCGTTCCGGCCCCCGTCCCTGTCATGTGAAACGGAGTTGCTTCTAACCATGCAGAAGAGGAAACAATATCTAGGAGCTGAAGACTTCTACAAAGGCAAGAGATCATCACCCTTTCTCCATACCATGAAGGCGTCTGTCCCTAACCCTATGCCAGGTCTAAGATTGTTGGATTCTAAGTTGGCGGCGATACCGATCATCGTCGCTTTTGCACCCATAAAAGTCATAGCGGCCGGAGGATTCGTCGCTGTGGCGCATCTCAAGAACCGACAAACCACGAAGGACCTAGACTACCTGCTGGAACCCGACTGGGCCAACGACAATGACATCAAACAATCGCTTCGCGAGGCAATTGTGCAGGTAGCAGATGAGCTCGGCTATCCACAAAACTGGGCAAATGAGGATGTCGCGCTGTTCGTAACCAAGCAAGCGAGGCAGTTGCTGATGGACCTTGCGTTGAAACAGAATATTGTACTATGGTCCGGAAACCAAATAACCGTTCTTTCAGCACCGGTCGAATGGGCACTGGAACGGAAATTGCGACGCATTTACGCGGCAGACCGGGGCCGGAAAGCCGAACTGGATCTATCTGACGCGCTGGCGATGTTGAACCTCTTGAAGAAGGCCAAGGGGAAGAGGCTGGACATGGAATATTATCGCACATTGAATATTAACGGCTTCGACGTGGTCCCGGACCGAGAGACGATGCAACGCGTGTCGGCCGCTTACAAGGCAAAATACAATGAGGAGGTCTTCTCCTGATCCTACTATAGATCGATGGTCATGATCCGACCAGATGCGTCACGTGTCGTTGCCTGGGTGCCTCCGTAGCCGTCAGTGCTGGCAACCTCGTTGGAGGCACGTACGGTAAGGCATCGACAGATTCTATCCCATGACCAGTCCTAATATGCGTAGTCAATGTCTCAAGGTATTAGACGTGGCTGATTCAAATGGTGTAGAGCCACCCAACATTCGTGACGATATTTCGACGAGCAAAGACCTTGTTTAATCCATCTGCTTCCAGCAGGAGCTTCCTGTCGTCGGAAACATATTCTGGTGGAAACCGGTTGAGGTCTCCAGGGGAAATTGCTGGCACCGAGCTTGTCCAGACCGGCCCTGAGACGGGCGCATACGGAGGCAAGAAATCCTTTCCCGTTTCTCGCATGATATGGTTGCGGTTCCGGCGCAAACCTAAGCTCAAACGCCAGTTGAACGCAACGACCAGTTCTTCCACCAGACACGCTAGAATGGCATACCGCACCGGATCCGCATCCCGTGGGTCGCGAATACCCTGTAACGACCAGTGCCGCTGATACCAGAAGTATTCCGTTTCGGG
Source organism: Aspergillus pseudotamarii (assembly GCF_009193445.1). NCBI lineage: Eukaryota > Fungi > Ascomycota > Eurotiomycetes > Eurotiales > Aspergillaceae > Aspergillus > Aspergillus pseudotamarii. The sequence continues at coordinate 234,776 of NW_022475034.1, read as the reverse complement.
ACCGAGCGCCTCATACAGGCCGGATATCATCGCTTCATACATTCGGTAGAGGGATCGCATGGGGGTGTCTCGCGCACGCCATAGTGGGATACTCCGTAGGTCGTCCAAGTATTCTAGTTTATTTTCTTCTAACTCCACATTACCGAGAATGTCGAGGGGCGCAACCGGGTCCGGAACGGGAAAACTCCAGCTTGGGAATGGAATCAATAGGCGTATCAGAGCGAGAAGAGGGCTTTCATGGAATCGGCGTAGTCGGACCAGGCTGCCTCGCAGCCGCAAGGGTGTGCTGAGATTTCGAAGTCGCCAGAGCCATTGGTGCAGCCTCAAGCGTAAAGACTTTTTGCGGGGTGGAGGGGACATCAAACCAGGGGAGGGAATTTAGTTCATGAAGAGAGAGTGTCTGTATGAATGTGTATATTTGGAAAGGGAAAATGAAGACAAACAAGCGGTCAATTTGGCACCTGATTTGGTGGCCGGATTAACACTCCTCCCGATCACTTTTTTGTTTGGGGGAATCTGGGGAAAGTGACGTCATCAGTCACCGTGTTTATGCCTCTGGCTATTCCATATTCCTCTCTTGAATCTTAAAGCATTCATGGTACTGTGGTAGTGTCTTATAGGATTAGAACCACTTTGATACAATTGCTATGTTTATAACTTCCGCGGGAATGTGTTTAGACCCATCCAGGCACATCGAGCGTATCTGCACATAACCATCCCGATATATATTCCCAGGACCTTTCTCCCCCTTGAATACCCGTAGCTCTAGATGTTCAGTTGCCCGCCTGTACTGCGTCCGCCATGCCCCCTAACGTGTCAAATCTCCAATCATAGACGGTGTCATCCCGATTACCCATAATGGCTCCTGGACGCACAATCCACACAGACTTGATATCCACCTTCCGCGCCGGGTGATGGTCATGAAACTGGCTCTGCGCGGTCTGGAGCACCTGACTGGGTTCAACCCCAAACTTCTCCTTCACAGCGCTTAGCATATACTTGAAGTTGTTGATATTGGGCTTATATGATCCAATGTCTTGTGCCGTAATGATTAGATCGAAGGGAAAGCCTTGAAGACTGCCGGCATTGGTCTTGGCAAACGACTCACGGTCGACGTTGGACAGGACCACAAGCTTGTAATGCTTCGATAATTGCTTCAGTGCGTCGACGGTGTCAGGGAACGCTGGCCAATGCCCTACTGATTCGCCGAAGGCCTTACTTTCTTCCGCGGTGGGAGTGGGGAGGCCTAGTTGTTGCAGCAGCGCAGGGTGGATGGTAGCTAGAAGATCGGAGTAGTGCATCTCCGGTGTTTTGGCTTGCTGATCCCGCTCCAGCTCATGGAAGACGTGGAGAATATGCTCACGGGATAACTGAGGGGTGTTTCTATCAAGAGACGTTTGGAGAGCAGCCAAAATGCCTCCTTCCCAGTCCACCAGGGTGCCGTAGACATCAAATGTCAGCAGACGGTAGTCTTGAAGTTGTGACATTTTTTCTTGAATGCTTGAACAGGACTCAAAGAAATAAAGATATTAGAAAATGTAGAAGGGGAATGAATCTGCAGCACAATTGTTACAACCAGAAGTCTTCCATGCCATTTATATCGATTTTCAATCTCCCCAACTGCGGGGTTTCATATTTTCGGCTTTGCCCGTTTTGGGACGCCGCTATCAACAGCCTAAAGATGGAATATCAAAAGACAGAGGTTGGGCTGAAGTTTGCATATTTCCAAATATTTGTAAGCTTATTGCGCTTTTAAACAGGAAGAGCCCCGATACCGATTCTATTCATGTTTACTAATACTTACTGCCGAGTGGAACTGGTAGTAAAGACACGCTGTTCATCACGATGAAGCTCCGTTTGGACTATATTATAAGCTGCCCTTCTGGAAATGAGACGTGCTGCAACGAAGGAGATAATGCTTCACCGGACAATCGTTAGATTTGCCGACGGGCAATTATACTCCTGATCTCTCCAAGCCTCTCCTCTTCGCCAAGTCGTTATCCACAACGTCATCCAAAACCGCCTCCCCTCTCTTCATAGCCTCTAGCCTGGCCAGCTTCAACCTCCTCGTTGCCCTCTCCGTATCTCTAGTTATCCACCAAGTGACAAGGGTAGTCAAAATACAAGCCGCCATTAACCCCATCGTAACGGCGAACGGCACCGTATAATGCGGCGCATACTTGCTTTGGAATATCTGCGGACCGATAGCACCTCCAATCTGACCATAGCTATTTACGAAGCCGATGGAGAAGGCGGAGCCAGTCGCGCGGCTCGTGGTCTGTACGCGCCACGGCCACATCAGCGGGAACCAGGCACTTCCTAGTGCATTGGCGATGACAGTCACGGCGTAGACGGCGCCGTTACTGGGGAAGCTGTAGAGAACACCGTAACAAGCTAGGATGACAACTAGAAAAGACAATGGGTAAAGGGGTCGGGGAAGACGAGAGCTGTCAGCCCAAATACCGAAAACCCCGATGCAGATGACCGTTAGGACGGAGGTGGGGATGTTGAGAAGCTGGGATGTCGCAATGTCCCTGGTTTTTTTTCAGCTAAGCATCATTATAGAAGGCCAAGGGGGACATACGTGAACCCTAAGTTGGCGATCACGGTCGGTTGGTAGAATCGTAGACCGTGCGTGCCCACGGTAAAGAAGGCCCATATCAGGGTGAAAAGCCACAGGCGGCGGTCTCTCAGTGAATCGAGGATTTCACGGAAATTGAAGTTGATCTCTTCGGCTCGGGGTGCATTGCGTGGTAATCGTGCCTGGATGAACGCTTTCTCTTTGTCTGTAAGCCATTTGGCTTGAGGAGGAACTGTCACCTCACGATTAGTCTCGCTATCCATCGTCTCCAGTCAGGGGGATGGTATGCATACAATCAGGAAATATGAATATCAGTGACAAGCCGAACGCGACCGTGATAATACCCTCGGTTAGAAAGAGCCTGAACATGCCTGCATCAGTAACGAATACCTCACAGGAAGGACGAAATCGCACCATTGCCAACCCGATAGTCCATGAGAGCCAGAAACCGTATCGAATGCGTAAGCGAGTACGCCGCTGATAATTCCAGAGAAGTTTCCAAGGATATCTTGTTCTGTTTAGCAATGCTAGCATATCGGAAGACGCAGGCTCACTTACAAAAATAAAGCAATCTTAACGACATCTCATCCGGCCTATACCAGTAGCATAATTGGAGAATAACGCCAGGAAACAACCCGGCTTCAAACTAAACCACAATGTTAGCAATCCAAACGACCGAGTCACGTCAACAGGGGTCCTACCAAGCCCAGAAGGAAGCGCACCGCGTACAGTCCCTCCTTATTCTTGACTGCGGCATGACAGGCGAGGGCAATTCCCCAACTAATCTGCTGCTGTCAGTTTTCCTCCCATCCAGTAATACTAACTAAGCGCTTACCATGATCCGAGACTGCCACCTGGAGGGAAGCAATCGTTTGAATAAGAGGTTTGACGGGGTTTCGGCCACAATATATGGAATCTAAAGCTGTCAGCAAAACCCGCAAAGAATACACTCGATACATACGTAGTAAAGAACTGTGACGAGGTTATATTGATCAGCGGTCATGCCGAGCTGGGTCAAGATATTTCTGTCTGTTCCCTTGTTCATGATCTTCGCATTCGCGACCTAAGTAAAGTACGTCAGTATCGCCCTCGTTGACCAGAAGAATGCTCTCATACATTTTCAGAATCTATGTTCTTCAATAGGAACATTATCGCACAAAGTGGCATAATGTGCCAATCGACCCGACGCAACAGCTTTTTCTCTTCATCGGCTGTAAGGGAGGTTCGTGCCCTCATCCACTCGGCATCGAATCCCGCAATATGCTCAGTACCGGCGCTCTCATTGTCGAGCGCCTGGCCACGACTTGCGTAGTGGAGAGTATTATCTTTCCTGCCATCATGGACGGAGCTCTGCTCACTGACAACATTGTTTTTCGAATCTCTCATTCTTGTATGCACGCACTCTAGTAAAGCTCGGTGGACAAGAGGATGTTGGAATATATGGAAATCAGGTCGGAACCAGAATTTTACAATCGTTTACGATGAAGTATGCATGTATTTTCTAGCGGCATTGGCTTGGTTGAATTAAACTATTGCACTTTTTCGTCCCTCTCCTACCCCAACAGCGTCTATCGACCGTAAGCACAGATGCAGCATAGTCTCCAGTTGACGTGCTGCAAGGATCAAAGCACGTTCATACTACTGCAACTACCTCTGCGGACTTTGTCCGAAGTACTACGAATGTACTAGTCTTAGATTTAATATCGGCAATCAAAATAGGAAGTTCAGCACGGCATTCGTTAGCTTCTGCCCCACTTCTATCACATCATCAGTTAACCTGAATCAGTTGCTCTAGTGATAGTTGGTACTTTTTCAGGGTCATCGACTTCCCTGAATCAAAGCTTCTAGCTTCCAAAAGCTGAAAAATATCTGGATATGTAACTATCTTCCTGACATTATGAGTGTGGTCGTCTTTTCATTGGTAGCTATAACATCACAACTAAGCAATATCCCCTGTTTTAAACTGTCTCAACCACATGGGTCTCAGATCCTTTCTTCGTAACTCCCTTGTAGAACTGCCGCTCCTCATAGACCTTAACATCGTCATCGGCATAGATACGGCCCTGCTTCTCTTCCTTAATTCTTAACCGACGGATTCTACGGACATCCCACTCAACATTCCTGGTCAACCACCATGTCCACAGGTTCGCTAGACAGGCTGCACCAATCACACCGGCACAAATACCGAATGGTGTCTTGTATCCGTTGTAGGCAAATTTGGATTGAAAAAGTTGTGGTCCGATAACGCCGCCAACTTGGCCAACGCAGGACTGGAATGCTAATGTGAATGCGGCGCCGGTAGTCCCTTTTAGGGAAGATGTTCGCCCTGAGATAGGGTTAGTTTGTCGAACTATTAAAGAAAGAAGAAAGCTGAAGTAAAGCAGAGCTCAGAAGATAAACTTACATGCCCAGAACGGAATGAAATATACCGAATAGAACATATTGCCCAACACGCACGAGATATAGATTCCAACGCGGGATTCCAAAACTGTTAGCAAGATGAAACACACAAGCATTGGTCCCATAATACAGAACATGGTGTACGCAGGGCGAGTCAGGTATGCCTGTTTCAGGAACCAGCCTGAGAAGATAATCGCTAGGACTGCCGCCGCAGATGGCGGGATATTAAGCAACTGATTGCGTGGAAGCCCCGCAAACCCAAGACTGGTGGTGATCGTGGGAAGCTCCCATGTTAAGGCGTATCCTGAAAAATTGACGAGAACCTGGGATAGCATGAAGGCATAGGTTCGCGGATCCTTGAGTGATGCGATCACTTCTTCTTTGCAAAAGTCGGAGTCTGCTGTCTTGGGTGCATTCTCTGATAGTCGTGCTTCGACATAGTCTTGTTCTCGTTCCGAAAGCCACTTTCCAGTCCTAGGAGACTTGGGCCAGTCTGGAAGGACAAGGTAGATGACTCCGGAGAAAAGGATGGTAAATAGGCCTTCTAATAAATAGACCCTTGTGACTCGTTAGTTAAATACGTCTCCAATGTGGTTTGATACTAACCATCGCCATGCACTCATTCCACGTAACCCGTTCATGTATGATATTCCATATGCTAATAGCGAACCTACAATTCCGGACGTATTCTGGAAACCGAACATCCACATGATGGGCTTGCCCATCTCATCGCTGCGGTACCAGCCGCATAGCTGGGCAGCTATACCTGGAAACATGCCTGCTTCGCACATCCCAAGGAGGAAACGTAGTGCCCAGAGAGTTTCTTTATTCTTTGCTGCTGCATGACAGGCGAGCACAATACCCCAAGTTAACATAATTCGCGACTGCCATAAGCGCGGCGTGAGCCGCTTCAGTAAAAGATTACTCGGTACTTCGAACACAATGTAGCTGATCTATAACATGTTACTCCTTGTTCATCTTTTGTGCCCAATAGTTGTGGTTATAGCTGACAATAGCTAAATAGGAGTTTTGACAAGGGACGAAAGGAGAACTAACAAAATAAATAGACTGGACCCAATTGTATTCGTCCGATGTCATCTTAAGTTCGTTTAGCACGTTCCGGTCTTCTCCAACTTGCAATACCTTGACGGACGCCGCATTGGTATAATCAATCTAAGGTAAATCAAATGAGTATTAAAACAGGGCCTCGGCACACATGGGAGAATGACGCTTGTTACGCACTGTTTTGATAATGTACATCATGCCGATCAAAAATAAGAACCGCCTATCAATCTTCCTCCGGATTCGCTTGTCCTCCTCCGCCGTAAACGATTGGAGTAGGGCTTTTCTTCTTTCATCTTCAACTCCAAGGTTGGAACTGCTCTCTCCTGCGTCAGAGAACACTGTTGAGTTGGTGATTTTTTCCATAGCCGCGAGAGCACGGCGAGGACAGTAAGCAACAGCGAGGGAAATCGAAAATTCAGGAAACAGGAAGCGGAAGATAGAGTTGACAATTAAGAAATACTATGCTAGAGGAAACACGGCGGTATTCATGCATCATGAATGAAGGCCAGAAGGGCATCCGCCAAGGTTTAACGGACATGAACAATACCTCGTGGCTATCACACAATTACTCTCTCCCTCCTTGTCAACTCCTAGAACTGACCTGCCAAGTCTAGACAGAGTTTAGTTCAATGTGGAGAAAAGCAATACGAGTTGGCTGTTGTCGCTAAAGCCTTATCGATGGGGTGATCTGTAAACGGGATGACGTGCGCATATCAGTCTCGATTTCGGCAGTTATCCCAAATGACAGCTAAAGGTATTCGTAAAACAAGGACATCGCCGTTTCGTCCTTTTTTGCAATATGCATACTAGTCTTGGAAGAAATAAAAGGAGTTTGGACTAATTTGAAAGTAACCACACTATGCCAGTACGAGCGATACATTCATTTAATAGTCATAAATTGACCATACCTAATTCCCTGACATCTGAGCAGTTCTTTGCCTTCTCCAGTGGGGTGACTTGACACGTAGGATAACCATTGCTGACCCGACTAAAACAAAATTTAGTATCCCCAGCCCTGTAAAGCACCAACCCCATCCCATCCTCACGGTCAGTGGATGAATGATCGCTGCAGTCACTGCCGCCGCAGGGCTCCGAAGCATATTTCCCAATGCAAAGGCCTGCGCAGCTTGCTGGCGGATACACTCGGTAAGGAAAGCATTAGTCGTCACGAATATCCATGACATTCCAAGTCCCACTGCGACCAGACGATAGCTGTTAGTCAGGCTTTTCCTTTTTTTGTTTTCTTTTACATACAGCAAGCTGTGTTAAGGGAGGCAAACATACCCAGAAATGTCGACACTAGCACTGCTGCCGGATGAGTTGCCCTATGCACGAACCAGCCAAACATTACTAGACCGGCGGCACAAAGTATTATGCCTTCAATCTGGTCCCGAAGCCTGGCCTCCGGTGTGACCTTATCGTCTCCAAGCGCCTTGACCATGCGAGCTCGACGCCAGTCAGACCATCGACCGCCAGCAATGGAGCCGACAATCATCGCAACGCCAACGGCAAGGTATCCAGCTCCGACCTCCGTTGAGCTCCAGTGATATACATTCTCCAGTGCTGTAGGAAGCTGGACCGCGATCCCGAAATATGACGAATAAAGAATGGCGGTATTGACAGAGACGATGCCGATGGGAGGATAGGTGAAAAGGCGCCAGTAGCCTTTTAGGGTAGGTTTCGGGGGAGGAGGTCCGCGTTCGGGCTCGGGGGCGAGACAGGAGAGTGGGTTGGGAGGCCATAGGATCCAACCTTTATCACTATACGGCTTTCCGTTGCCTACACGGGCGCGAAGGGTCTCCGGCTGGAATAGAAGCATGACGAGCCAAAGCGCAACCGCCATAATTGCTAAGTTTGTGTCAGAACCGAAGGACTAGAAAAACAAGGGAACCTTCATACCCAAGAATGCGAAAATCCATCTCCAGCTTGCTTGACCAACGATTGCACCTCCCAGAATCGGGCCCAAAATAGGACCGCACTGAGGGCCCAGCATGAAGTAGGACATGGCCCGGGCACGTCGCTTGGGCTCCGTGATCTGTTCATAGAGTGAGTATAACCATTTCTTTTCAGCAAATACGAAAGGGCATGTCATACATCAGCGACTGTACCAGCACCCATTGACACGACAGCCGATGAGCCGAACGCCTGGACGATGCGCAGAAACACCAGAGCCCCAAAGCTTGTCGGAAGCACAGCCATTAAAACATTTGCGATGATATATACTACTAGAGAGATCAAGTACAACGGTCTTCGTCCCTTCCAATCCGCATAGCTTGACCAAAAGAGGGGCTATGTAAATGTTAGCCCATGGCCGCTGGCAAGCTGAGAGTATGCCAGAAGACTTACACCGAAGCCGAACACCGCCATGAATACGGAAACGGTCGCATTGATAGCTGCAGTGCTTACTTGAAACTCATGTTCTAAAACAGGCAAGGCAGGGAGGTAAATGTTTCCTGCCAATGGACCCAAGAAGCCGGCCACTGTCACCACCGCGAGAATGAACACTCTCCTCGGGCGAGAGAAGGCCGTATAGGGCGGCGGCTGTGTGACTGCACTTGCTGGTGATTTCTCTGGTATCGCCACAAGGCTTGATGCCTGCTCCTCCTTTGCAACCGAGCATGGCTCGCTCGGTGGGCTGGTGGCAGGACTCGTCATGGCCAAGATATGCTTGAATAACCGACTCGCACGCCGCACACAAACAAAGCAGTTCTTGCCCCGGGTATATGAAAGTCGTAAAGGCTTTACTTACTAATAAAAGAGTGAGAAATAGGTAATAATAATCATCATAATATTTAACTAGTTAGTCATCTTCATCCTCGTAGCACGAGTGGAGTTCAATGTTGAAAGGGCAGGGTTTAATAGCCAGGGCTATTCTCCACAATCGTATCCATGAAAATGTGCTCAATCCCGCGCACCTACACCTTGCCAGCCAGTAACAGCCTCTTGTAGTTGCTTGGGTTGTCTCTCTTTCTTTCTTCCTTTTTTACAGTTTTATCTAGTTAGACTAAGGCTTTCTTGGCCATTTACATATCAAACAAGCCTCTTTCATATAGTGACTCGTTAGTCACCTTGGTCTCGCATATTATAATCTCTCTATAGATGATACTGCGAACTCTTGCCACTACACTTTCCAAATGATATTGATGTGAAAATGTCCTCAATAGATCGCATTATGAAAGGAGACCGGGATAAGGATAACATCCACGCCCATGAACAAAATGCTGGCTCTGATGAAGAGTACGCAAACGAAGCCACCATCAACAACCAACAAGTTGCCTCCCTCAGTACCAAGAAGGCACTATGGGCTTATCTAATTCTGTGCTTTTCTGTGAGAATATCCCAAGGAACATGGTTAGTAGCACCTTTACTGATAATTGAATCAAGACGGGCCCAACCAGTTCCATGGCCTTCAACTATGTCTCGGCAGCTATCCAGTCTGCAGCAAACACCGTCGGCCATCAGCCGGGATCAGACAAGCCCTGCGCTCGCCGAGGGCATATTAAATGCTTGGTGAAGTTCGGAGCAGGAGAGATTGACTATGTCAGCTATGTGTAGGCCTTGCCTCATGATGCTTTGGGAAGTGGCACTGAACGAACCAGGCTCTATCTACGCTCGATCGGTCGCGCAATGGAAGGCATTGTCACGATCATGACTGCTGGTGTCGCAGACTACTCTCGTAAGAGCAACCCCACTCTATGTTTCGCCAGGCCTCATGAAGAAGCACTGACTGACTCGCTCAATGGGAACTAGGATATCGCAAAACTATGATGTTGTGCTCAATTTTCCTATTTGGCGCGCTGGCGCTGCCATTTGCTGGTCTAACCAAGCCCGACTATAGCCACCTCAATGCACTCGCGACCTTGTACTGCTTGCTGACTACGGTGCAAGGCGTATATACCGTTATTGAGGCATCGTATATCCCGATCTTCATGCGCTCGGTTGGGGGGTTGCACTCTGCATCTCCAGTAGCAGATCCCGATACAAAGCGTACATGGAAAAAGGGCTTCACTGTTAGTGTTCTGGCATTGGTTGCCAGCAATGTCGGAGGAATTGTTTCCTTGCTCATCGGTGTTATCCTTTCTTACGGTATCGGCTCGTATGTGCAAGTGGGTTACTTCAGTTACCTCCTCGCCATTACAATTGCCGGTTGCATTACCAGTAAGTCCACTTCCACTCCACACCTGGACCTGTATCTGAACCATTCCGTGCAGTTGTCTTCGCGACCATTGGCCAATTTCTCCTCCCCTCTGTTCCGGGTCAAGAGCGGCCCGAGGGCCAGAATCTGTTGCTCCTGGCCGTGAAAGGGTGGATCCGCATGATCAGGTCAGCGCGTCACTATCCTGAAGCGTTCAAGTTCTGCATTGGCTGGATTCTGTGGAACACCGGCTACAGCAACTTCCTCGGACTGACTCAGTCGCTTTTCCTGGAGGTCACTGGCATTGCGAGAGGCTCGGGCGTGTATCAAGTTTGGTCCTTTACCAACGTGATCTTTGCCTGCGTGGGTAGCTTAAGCTTTCTGTTTCTCTATCCTCATGTCCGTGTCCCCATCAAAAGCTGGGCATACTTCTTCTTGAGCGTCAACTTCCTGTGCGTCCTGTGGGGATGTATTGGGATCAGCAACCACGTCACGATCGGGTACAAGCATGCCGCCGAGTTCTGGGTGGAACAGGTCCTCTTCATGAGTACCAGTAGCGCCCTGCGATCCTATAACAGGACGGTCTTTGCGTCACTCATCCCATGTGGATCTGAAGCCCAGTTCTTTGGTCTGGAAATTACGCTAGATCTTGCTACTGGATGGATTAATCCCCTCGTGCAAGGAGTGATTCAAGATCATACGCATAATCTACGGTTTCCCATGATTCCTAATGTGTTACTTATTTTTGTGGCGGGCTTACTGTACATCTGGGTGGACATTCCGAAGGGTATCGAAGATGCCAAGGTGCCGTTGAGCGAGGTGAGAGGAAGCAACTAATAGGATGCCCAGGGAACTTGGTCCTCCGAGCGGTTTGTGAGACCGAAAGTCTATTGTTTTGTTACTTATTGCATAGTGATTGGAATGAAAGGATGTTCTGTTCCGCCCTTGTATGACTGTTATCTGCGTGGACCCGCGGCAGACCATAAGCCATCATGAAAGGGATCCCCCTGTTGATTCTGTTCCACCACTCTTTCAGCCTTCAAAGCCTTCCTACACTGACTCAAATCAGTGGAGTAAATTGCCTCACATCGGACGGCTCGGCAGGGCATCAATCGCATGCCAAGAAGCGCATCCAAGGAGAACTTGACATAATAGCGTTGCGTATCTTGTCCTTTAGTGTCTCTTGGCAAGCAAAAAGCTTTGTCCAAGTCCGGGGCGAAGGAACACAAGCACCACCTTTCGATATTAAAATGTAAGCACCAGAGAACATTTGCGCACATTTCCTTTGGCAAGAAGTAGCACAGACCATTGTTTGGTCCCCTCTTTCTGTTGCCAGTTATGCTTTTTTACAATCAAAAGTGGGAATATACGAGAAAAGAGAAGGAAAGAGAACTTTTTCTTTGCCCTAATTTTCAACATCGGAGAATTCCCGGTGATTCTCGTACGTAAGATAAGCTATTATTCTACGAATTGTCCTGCACAAGACACTGACTTCGTTGTTCCTGAAAAAGTAAAACAAAAAAGAAAGAAAGAAAATAAAAATAAAAAAGAGAAATGCTCGAGTTTGTCTCCTACATATCAATCCGCCTTCCGTTCCGTGAAAATTAGACGAAGAGCTCGTGGGTACAGCGGACCGGCCTGAAACACTACGAGTCAGCGTCTGTTCCTTTCTTCCTTCCCTCGAGTATGGCCTTTCAGCCTCGGGGGTTAGAATGACGACTTACGGGAGTCTTCCGATCTGGCCATTCTGGATCCAGCGACCATGAGAGTCTGCTGACCAGGACAAAGAGCGCCACTCGGGCCTCAAGAAGCGCGAATTTCTCCCCTAAGCAGGCTCGGCTGCCACCGTGGAAAGAAATGAATTCCGCACGGGCTCTCCTCTGACGGTAACACTGCGATATCTCCGTGCTACTCTGACCCCACCGCTCCGGCCGGAACTCGTCCGCTGTTGGTCCCCAGACTGACGGGTCACGGTTGGTGGAGTAGCAATTGTATCCGACATATGTGTCCTTGGGTATGTAGATCTGATTACCCAAGACGACGTCTTGTGACGTCCTGCGATTGATCAGTTGCGATATAGGTGGCAGGAGGCGGAGGCTCTCATAGATGACGCATGTCAAATAGGGAAGCTCGCTGAAAGCAACATATGATGGATCGGGCGTACTACATGCGTCGATTTCTTGTCTCAGACGGGATTGGACATCCTATGACATTAGCTACATCAGCCTCAGAGAACATGCCACGCTTACCGGATGCTTGGCAAGCAAGTACAGCATCGAAATCAGGAGCAGTTGCGGGTTCTCTTGGCCGGCGACAAAAAGCACGTTCAGGTTGTCCCGGAATTGCTTTTCTGTCAGTACCCCACCATCCCTCGCAGCGATTAGACGTGCCCCTAAGTTACCAGGTTTGGGTGTTCCCTGTCCATGCCGCACGCCATGCTCCAATGCGGTGGAGAACTGTTCCACCACGTTTCGGGCTCTCGCGCGGCACGGAATCAGCCTACCGAATCTGTCCAGGACTGGAAAGTTCATGAAGATGGGTTTGAAGATCTCTCTCTTTACAGCAAGCTGTAACTGATGAAGCGTTGGTTCGTCTCTGGTTGTGGGTTTCTGTACCTTTCGAGTCAGTAGTGAATAAGCTTCCAGTCTAGTAGATAAGGGGACAGACGTGGTTTGCCTGCAAGAGTACTTGGGAAACATTGGCGATGGTGAATTGTTGCAGAAGATCCTGAACAGGCACACCCCAGTTCTCGACTGTATTCTGGAATGTTAAAAGCGACGAACACAGCTCCTCTGCATTTGCGGCTATAAGACCTGTGTCAAAGTGCCCTTGAAGACCCGGCGTGATAATGTCACGATAGAGTCGCCAAGTTGTGCCTCGGGAAGATATGACGTTATCACCTTTTAGCACAAGTGTCAGTGATAGAGCAATCGGGGAGAGACGGGGAATCAACCTAAGAATTCAGCAAGAACGCTGTGTGGAATCTTTTTTTGGTTCCCGCTTTTCTGATACACGTCCTCGTTTCTGAAGATTTCGTTCAGATAGCTTGAACGCTGTATAAGCAAATTCCATTGCCCTGCAAAAAATATCTTAATTGCTCCATGGGTCTGGAGAGGCTTCTGGATATGCCTTCTGTAGATATCCTCTTGGTCAATGTCACGAAACAAGGAAACCAGAGTCACCCAAAAGGGGACGGCGGGGATATTCCGAGGATAACGAGGAGGTACAATCCTCGAGAGGACACAAATTACTAAAAGCAAAATCCCTACCGCGAGGGCTTTCCCGATAATGATGCAGATGGCGTGCATGGCCATTCTGCGAGATGTTGGTTGCTGAGATATTGGGAAGAACACGGAGTCCCGATGTCCTCTGGGGTGCCAAAATATTGGAACAAGATTAGCGGATGGCCGCATTAGTCCTACTAGACCTCGTATACACTTGCTGTTGCGAGAGCCATGCATAATAGCATCATGGTAACTGGCTATCAAACGTCCAAGCCGCCAAATTTCGATCCAGTGTAGCCTCAGTGTAATCATTGTGGGCTCCGTCTGAGCCCCGTGTAAGTTCTGTTCGTATCATGTATGAGTAAGATAGGTAAATAGTATGGACCCATTATCTCCACTGGCTGGGCCTTCTAAGAGTCCGGTGTCAGATCCACGTTGGCTCGAAATCCTGCCTCGGGAATAACAGACCCTGCTGTTCACTAGTAGCTGTCCAAGTTGCGTAATAATACGAGCATCAGCTAGACGATAGGAGGTGGATCAGACTCTGGCACGATCAACTATGCCCTTTTGGCAACAGTTGCCAAAGGTGCCCTGGGAGTTAATTACGTGCTATCGTACCTGCTCCACCCAGATCTACTCGCCATCCACCTCCCATTCTTACGAAAAAGTCTTTTCCATATATTGCTATCAATATGGTGAGAACGAGCGTCATACAAAGCGCAACCACATCGCCCTCAATCCATGAAAGGGCGTTGGGGGCATATGTACGAACTCCTGGCGGTGGCCTCATCCGCTGCGTGGGACCGCATTCGCAGTGGATCCAAGGTACCTGGTCAGCGATCCGATCGACAGTCACGGCTACAAGCCCAAGTCTGGCTCATTGCTTTCAGGTTTGCCTACCTGCGAGTGATGCCGACTTTGGGCTGCAAGATGTCGACATCTACGAAAGACAAAGAGCGAATACCAAGACTATTGTCGGTTTCATCCTCAAACCTACTCCACCGGGTTGGATGATTGGCACAGTGCCGATAGATCAATTCTTTGCGGGACTTATATTGGAGAGTATCGATGTCACTGCTACCACTCCCCGAGGAGTAGCTGATCCTCCAGTGAACTTGACAGTCGAACGGATCGTCGATTTGTTCGACAAAGAACTTCGTTATCGTGTGCAAAACGATCAATGGGCAACTGAGGGTCGAAATTATTTTGCAGCAAAAGTGCGATTTTTTGTAAATCATAATTCCACATTGCAATTATGCCTTCCAGCGTTTCCATGCAAGTCATCGAATCAGGAGAAGGTGGTGGGTATCCTCCCTGATAGGGGCGAGGAAATTGCCCTGCGCCGACTGCATGCTTTTGCGCACAAAATTGAACAATTATATCGACCTGGAGCTAGGATCTTGATCATCAGTGATGGCCATGTTTTTAGCGACTGCAGTAAGTAGTCAACCGTTCATGTCCCTGTGACACACTACAACTAACAACCATGGCAGTCGGCGTAGACGATGCGACGGTGGATGAATATGGTGAACATCTCAAAGTGCTTAATCAAGCTATTTCTCTAGCCATGGGTGAGAACACCGAGCGAGTTCAGTTTCAATCTCTGGTGGACCTGTTCAATCTGACATCGCTCTCACCTTTGACTTCCCCGAATGCTGTCGGAATGCTGAATCTTCCCGAACTGCAGCATTACCTTACCACAAGTCTAGGCGACCTGGCTGAGTTATGTCGTCGAATCCTGGTAGCTGGCTGTCAGCCATCGGAAGATAGCCTTCGTACGCAAATTGAATCTGGGGACGAGTCCACTTTAGCCCTGTATCGTGGGTTTTCACGATTCATGCTCCAGGATCTGGATCGACATCCACTCACACAGTCACTGTCACGCTCTCAGCGAAAGAAGCTTGCCACTAGAGTCTCGTTCGAGATGATCTTGCGAAACCAAGCGTATTCCAACTTAATTGAGCTAATATTCCCAGACTGTCTGCGCCTATCAATCCATGCCCACAATAACGCCGGCCCCAAGTTCGGTATAAGACTATTTGACACTGCGACAGTACGCACCATTCGCCAACTGGATTCGGTGGGTAGTGATGATGATAACGGTGATGAAGAATGCACTGCGACTGCATCGCATCTTCTTCATATACCTACACCGTGGCATAATTGTATCGTGGAAGTCGCCGGTGATCCCAAACTCTATATCGTGAAATACGGTGTTGTCAAGCATGGGCCGTTCATTCACAAGTATAGTTCTCACCTGATCAAGGGGAATCTCGCGAAGGGTGAAGGTGCTTTTGTATCGTTGAAAAGATCATCGAATTTAACCCGAACTGCATGATGTACAGTTAACTATTTGTTGATTTCTGTCGCTTCATTTCTTTTCGAGCCTTGTCTTTTATGTATGTTCTTTGTGGAGAGCATGAGCTAAACCCCCTCATATACGTTGGATGTTAGCTTGCCATGCCACAGCTACTAATGGTTGTAAGCCTATTGTAGAGTGTGTAAAGACGAGCTCGTTGCCGATGATATCGTACAGAGAAGATCGCTTGCATACAAATTTCAACGCATTTGTGGTAGGCTTTCCTATTTTATTCTGCCTGTCCTTAGCAAGGAAGGAAGGTATACAGACTAGAGCTTCTAGACTTCAACCATCTCTACGAGGAGCTAGCCATTGTAACTATATCAGGTTAGCCCACTTTTTGACTGTCGCATTAGGACCTGACGAACCTCAGAGAATCGCCCCTGAACCTGATATTTCAATCTGATTTTTGCCTGTCCTCGACCGCAAGCAAATAGTCTCGTCGCTTTGAAGATGTAAAAATATTATATAGAGAGTAATTAAATATCAAAGTGATTGAAGGATAGTATTCATATGTAGGCTTCTAGTAAGTCAAGTTGATTCCAATGGCGGCTGTCCAAATATATTGAAAGAAATGTTGAAGAAGAGATGGTGATTCGGTATACACTGAACGATATATATTTCTCACTCCATATACCACATCAATAACAACCTCTCTTAGACTTAACTACTAAGAGCCTTAGGCCTACTTAACCTGACTGGATATGATACTTTTATGCTAGATATTCCATATACGGAACCACAGGATATATGGCTACAACGTTATATGCATGATGTACGGAGCAGGCAAGCGGTAAATTACATTAAATCAAGATGAATCATCATTTTATCCATCCGAAAAAGGCAGATCTTGGCAAATTATGCAAATCAGGCTCCATTAGGTTCGAAACCTGAGTCGACCCGGATAGAACCACGATCCGATTCAGGTACGAGAAGTTGGAACCTAAGAAGGTCAGCTTCAATTTCGAGGTTCCGTCCAACCTTCGGAACCTAGGTCGGACCATTTTGACGCCTACTCGCGGTTTCCTACGGTGTACTTTGTAGAATCCACCCCGCTCCAATAACCTTAGGTATAAGAACATATTTCACGTGATATTCCGGGGGAGGGAGCTGCTTCTCTTGCGCGTAAGAGTGGCTGTGCATGACGTCCACATAACTCGGTCAAGTCTGCTTATAATCCCAAGTGACCAGAGGGTGCAAGGTGTAAGTGACTGCAAAAATGTCATTTGGATTCAGCGTCGGCGACTTCCTAGCCGGTGCGCAACTGGCCCATAAGCTGTGCCAATCCCTCTCATATGCAAAGGGTGCTTCAAAGGAATTTCAAGATTTAACGAGAGAACTGTTTACAACGCATAGGGTTCTTCTACAGGTTGAACAACTGCGGGCGTGTAATCAGCTTACTCAATCAACGCTAAATGCCATACTCTTTCTCGCCGCTGGAATAAACGAAGCGATGGAGGAATTCATGATGGGCTGGGACCATTATAGAGATAGCTTACAGCGCGGAGGATCAGGAAACCGAATTAAAGATATTTTTAGGAAGGGGAAGTGGTCCATTAGTATGGACAGTGAGGTGAGTCTCCGGTTGACAGATTGCAATCGCCCTCAGCTGCGGCTGTGATACTAAGATGGCCTGCTAAATGGGGGTAGGTGGATAAACTCCGCAACGCCCTGAGGACTAACATGCTATCCTTAAGTGTTCTGGTACAGCTTGCGTGCTATTTCAAGTAAGTGTATAGGGTCCACAGGCAGTCTTTCTTACTAAATGGGGTGTAGCACAGGTTATGATCCCCAAACATCAGCGTCCTTAGATACAAGCCGACCTGGTGAAGCATTTACATCAGAATTTCCCGAGATAAAGACAGATGCTACAATAACGGGGCCTATGACAGTTTATTCAAGCGCGAGTGAGTCTTTTCGCTTTCTGCCGACATGCTGCATGACTGCCTGGGCTCAAGCTAAAGGAGTTCAGCCTTCCACCGCGTGCCAAAGCCCTCGAAATTCTTCCGACCAGGACAGGTTTTCTCGACCGTGATTCTCGCTAAGTTGGACCTAGAAAGCCGAGTATACCGTGGTCGTGACTGGCAGAGGCTCCCATTATTATCTAGCACAGAGCTGAGGGAAAGGCAAAAGATCCGAGATTCCAATCGAGAGGTTAAACTCGCCCAACTCTTGAAGCTCCCTTTAGATGAAATGTTTCAATACGGCACATGCCTGCCCAATGGCAAGGTTATGTGCGGACTTTGCTCTCAAGAAGTTTGGAAGGAAGAATGGCTGGGTCGACATTTTCCAGAAAGGCATAATGAGACCTTCCAAAAACTATCGACCCCCGCAACAATCCCCAATAGGAGTAAATGGACAACACTGGACGACGTGGATTCGGACCGTCCAATCCTTTCGGATACGAGGATTGAATCATACAAACGAGGCTTCTTCATGCAGTTACCCGCTAGTTATGATGTAGATCCCTGGCTGGGTGCCATTCTCATCCGGCGCTTTGTAGTCGTCCGCCAGGGCAAAAGGTCTTGCCTTTGTTTGGGAATCCATACGTTAGTATTACCCTTCCCCGTTATACCCTGACGTCCGGGATCTTTGCCGACACAGCCAAATCTAGGAACGCTGGAAAGGGATGTGGCGACCAGCCGGACCAGGAGTTGTTTGCAATCTTTCACTCTTCAAAGGAAATACCGCCTCCATTGACGGGTGAAACTGGGATGCGACTTCAACCCATCAGAATGAAGGCCGAACACCCATCAACAGCGCTGCCTAGCTCCGCACGTATCTGCTTTGGACGAGTCTACGAGGTCTTTCATGATGTTAACCTTAAAAGTCTCGGCCTCATCCATGACGTGTCTATGGAGAACCTTCAATTGCAGTTTTCGTCACACTGCCCGAAAGCTTCCGAGAATGACAATCAGGAGGAGGCTGTGACCGACTTTACTGTCTCGCCTGCTGATATAAATGTGGTCAAAGATATCCGTGAAGATATCAACACGGTTTTTAGACCGGAAGATGGAATCTAGGACAGGTTTCTGAAGCATTGGAAGTAGTGAGTCTATTTTGGAAAAATGATATGAGATGCGTAAAGTGTTACTGTTTCCTCAATGTTGTTGACCTAAGCGAGCGATAAATTACAGCCTAGTATAACGGCAGCTGCCTCATGTAACAATTATCCCGCTGCAAGCGAGGTGCCAGTGATTAGAGTAGCAGAGGCCAGGATCTTAATGTTGGACCCTGATCCGCCGTATTTAGAAGCCTAGTAGCGTGATCAGTTACCGAATGAGAATACGATAGTGATCGGCCGGCGAATTCAAGGTCACATCAGGCACGACACTTGGATTCACCCCGTTCGAGGTCGTTCCCGAGATAACATCATGACTGGTTGTAGTAGCCGCCTCAGGTGAGTGAGCCACCGAAATATACTCGGGAGTAAACAAACATCGATGAAGATAAGCCATCATGCATTCCTTTACTGTGGCCTACTTTGGTGGTAGACGTGGGCAATTAAAGAAAACCACTTGCACGGTCATATCATCTCGTATACTGCGGGAGAAGGGAGAACCCAGAGCGAGACGGCCTGCTATGAGCTCGTGGTGGTTTCCCCCGAGGGAATTGCGCACCAGGTGCACGGCAACGTTATCATCTTGGATTGTCGTTCTCGCCTCCTCAAATTCCCAGTTCACACCGTTCCCAAGGTCACCGAAGTCGACACGTTTATACTCTGCTTTCGGTTCGCTATTTGGATGCCCATGGATTTGTGCATTCAGCCATTTACCCACTAGATTTACAGCATGCTGATTGGAGAGCGTATCCCACATGCCGTCCGTAGCCAGTATGACAAACGAAGGTTTACTCGGATCAATCTTCGTAGTTGTCACAACAGGCTCCGCAGTCAGATATGGTGGTGTGCGAACGTCGTACCTGGGCGTCAGGGGTGATGGGCCCCCAAACCTTTCCTTCAGGTCCTGCTGTAGGTCCAAAGGCCACTTCCACCGACTATCGCCAAAAGCTCGCGAGACCATCATCCCTAGAATCCGTCCATTTTTCGCTATGTTCTCTTCGCCCGGGTGCTCCTGGTTGATCCGCGCAACCTCATTTTCGTTGCTGCCAGTCTGGTCGACTGACAAAGGGATTGCCTCCCATTTGCCATCTGGCCTTTGTTGTCCCAAAACCGCTCTGGAATCTCCAGTACACGCCACGTGCAATGAGCTTGTGACCGAGTCATACATAGAGAGTAGAGCGCATGAACCAGCGTAAGCAGGAGCCAGCTTCTTCAGCTTGTCCTGGAGCGGTTCACTACTCTGGACAGTTTGCATGGCTGTCTTTATAATCGAATCATCCAGGTCTACAAACGCCTTCGTGATCGCGTGGTGAAGCACCTCGTCGGGTATGGATTCTTGACCGGAGGATGCCGACTTAACTTGGCTCAGACTATGTCGCACAAACGGCAAGAGTTGATCTTTCAAGAGCTCTGCCGTTTGCCAGCCAGCATGTCCGTCGAAAACCGCCCAGGCCATCCATTGAGTGCCATCATTCAACGGGGACGGGAACATACCATGGGCGAACCGGTCCTCGCACAGGCTATTGGACTCCAGCTGTGTGCCATCGTATCTGTTCACTCCAGCAACACTCCTGACTGGAAATGAATATGCATCTTGAGATATGATACGCGTTACTTCATCTTTGGAAGGACCCAGCTCGGCCACTAAGTGTCCGGTTGGTGGAGCCTCAAGACGAGGCACATCGTCGCGTACGGATGTCAACAACCAAAAGCCTGGTGCACTAATCGCGCCGGCAACTGCAAAGGATTTCCATGTTTTGTTGGTAGCTGGAGATGTGCCCTGCCTTGAGTAGAAGTTCCTGACCTTTGTCCGTGAGAGGGAAGTCCTAGTCACGCGACCAACTAAACGCGTGCCACGCACGCGTAAGGACAGCATCGTCGACTGGGGGAGGGAAAGGCTCAGGCAATATTCTCAGATCGCGTTGCACCACGAGCATATCCCTTGTTGGGTTCTACGAGAATGCTTATATCAGTCAATCTCAAAGTAAGGGGGTGATCAGTAAGCAAGTGTACAAGTGATGCTTTCTTTCATCCATTCTATGCCATTTCCATCTTCATACATATCACTCTAGTCCATATCTAGTTAGTGTGAAATACTGCCACCGCCCAGGTCACGGGGCAACCGGAATCGCCTCATTCGGTTGGCTGCCAAATAGAGTAACCCGCCCATCATTTCACAGACTCATCACAGCACAACAGAACTTGATAATAGTATCAGCTATCAGAAGACGTAAGACGTTTGACCAATTGTACCTCGTAATATCAATGGTCCTCTAGTGGTATTATAGCCCTCGTGTCCTCATCCTAAGGTGAATAGATCACGAAGGATCCATTGCAACTGATATATATTTCCTGTATTCCTCTACTTCGATATGGCTTTTGGTATCTGCACAATTTATCACCTTAATGCTAGTTAAACGGTAGAGACTATGTATATTGTGAAATCTCGTAACGAGTGTGGGGCAACAGAGAAACTTCTTATGTGGTCCTTCACCAATACATAAAGGATTTTCAATATACATTGTACAAGCAAGAACAAGTGGCTCGAAGAACCAGGTTCACTATATCTTGCGATTTGTACGTGGATACCTTTCGCATGCCAATTGCAACGTATAGCATGCTGTTAGGCAAGAAATATGTCCAAGGGCTAACATAAATTGCAGTCATTTTGTCTTAAAGTATTGAACTCTTAATTGCTGTACTAAGCATATGCACTCTGTGTGCCTGCGTCAACAGACCTCTGCCATTAGATAATTCATCTTCATTCGTTCCCTCACCTTTAACATTTGTTTATATTCGACTTTGTTCTCATAGGTTTGTCTTGTGGGCCTTTTACAGTAGGTAATACGAAGAATCCATATTGCATGTACGTGAACAGTGAACAGAGGCTGTCATAAAAGGAAAGTGTTCTGTCTGCCTAATGTCTATCGTAAGACTCAAATACATGGAGCTTATCCGCAAACTACAGGAATATACTGCATTTATGTACGTCAGTTGAATCGAATGTAGGGCTTATATCCTCTCCAGTTCTTTTCCCCGCACTGCCCCGCAATGGATGGAAAAGCGAATATCCACCATCTGAGCGAACAGGAAGGCCTCTCCGATAACATCGACACCCACAAATTCCCTCCACCAACCTTTTACGCAACTTGATACTCTCGATTCTGCCGTCATCTTCTCGTATCACACCATGTCGAAGCGAATAATCGTAACTGGTGGCTCCGGCAAAGCAGGTCAATATATCATCGGCCATCTTCTCGCTCAGGGATACTCCATCTTGAACCTCGACCTCAACCCGCTACCGCCACCACTCAATGAAAAGGTCCACACTTTGAAGGTAGATCTCACCGACAATGGCCAAGTCCACGGTGCCCTGCTGTCGCATTTCCGCCTCACCGAGCCATTCCGCGAACCTCACCAGCAGGTCCCCGATGCCGTCATTCATCTCGCGGGATACGCGCGCAACATGATCGTCCCTGACACAGAGACTTATCGAGGCAATGTACTATCATTCTACAACGTGATCGAAGCGGCCTGCCGGATTGGCGTGAAGAAGATCGTCCTGGCGAGTTCCATAACCGTGTATGGGGTTTCATTCGCTGAGGGCGATGTTGATTATCCATCCTTCCCTGTGGATGAGGATGTCGATGCGAACCCAATGGATGTATATGCCTTGTCTAAGGTCTGCGGGGAGCGCACGGCACGGAGCTTTGCGCGACGGTTTGGGAATGACATCTACGTGATGCGATTAGGAGCGGTGGTCGCGCCGGAGGAATTCCAGGACAAGTTCCAAGGATATGTGGAGAGACCGGAGGAGTACAAGGTACATGGATGGGCATATACGGATGCAAGGGATATTGGACTTATGTTTGAAAGATGCCTGGTGACCGATGGGCTAGGGTTTGAGATCTTCAATGCAGTCAATGATGAGATTACTAATTTCGCCGAATCGACTATGGCGTTCTTGGAGAAGATATGTCCCAACATCCCGGTTACGAGGCAGATGGAAGCCAGGGAGGCTCCGGTGACCAATAGAAAGATGAAACGAATGCTGCACTTCGAGCAGAAATATCGCTGGCAGGACTTCTATGTAGCTGCCGGCGATCGATAAGGTTGGCTAGATATTATGTATTGTAACCTGGTTAGAGTATCTATAATATTAAAATATAGTGCAGTACTACTAGTAGGTGGTTGATAAATAACTTCTGGAACCTTGTTGGCTATTCTGTGACTATCTCTTTAGACTCACCAAAGTATCTGAATCTGGTAGAGGAGAGTTACTGTCGCTCAAAAAGACTCGGTGACTATAGTCAAATATATAATATCAGGATTGAAATACAGCCCAGTATCCCTGATTTATAAGTAGAGGGAACTTTCAAGATTTCCCGGATAGAGTAAGCCTCCATTTTGATCTATAATATACCTATTGTATCTAAGAAAGTTCCTTTCAGTTTACATATAGGATTCACTCAGAAGACCCAGAGACCATCTTACAATCGTAATGAAAATAGTGGAGATTAACTAAGCATGTCTCCTACAGGCCGGCAAACCCTCCTATATCCTGGCTCATCGTGCACAGGCCCTGGTCCCGGTTCTCCCTACATAAGACCTCAGACCCCTCTACAGTTTAGAAACAGTCGGATAAGAGATTACCTGAGCTTTTAACCGACCTTTCAGCTGGAAAGACCTACCGAAAAGGGGAGAATCCTAAAGCTATATAAGGAGGTCTGAAGACATAGATAGAAGAAGCAAGAATCAGTCTCTTTGTATTCGTTCTACTACGCTGTCAATGATAGATATCTCTTCTTCTTTCCGCCCACGTTTCCTCACCTAGTTGACAGATCATCTACCCTGTAGAGTACACCCTCTGTTACACTATATCTCTACTAATTCTACATATATACAGTCTGGATCGATATAGAAATATAGAAGAGATCTAAGAGCAGTTATAGATATTACTGTATAACCGATGATATAGCTAACTGCTTTACAACTAGTATATCATACAATTATTGTGGTTACTACCAAAAATAATCTTCTATATACTCATAACTAGTTTCGGCACGGAAAACACCAACAGTTTCTCCAGAGCATATCTTGCTTTCAAAGAATTGGGATTTAGGAATGGCTGGCCTTTCATTCTATCCGCGAATAGTCTGCTTACATTCAGTTCCATAGCCAAGAGTAGTAGACGTAGTAGTAGAATCACTCTTAGCAAGTAGAATATTGCCTATTTCTTGTAAATAGGCAGGCTGAGGACTTGCTCCACATTTATCTAGAGATAAGATTCACCGTACAACGGATTCCTCTTCAGGCAGTCAATTTGTGGTTTTCTGACTGTACCTGAGGCTGAAACGTTTTCTTTTTAAGTTATCTGTCAATGTAGAAGGGGCACATTATAAGCGTCAGTAGGTTTTTGAATGTCGTTAAATTGCATATCTTAATAGTTGATACCGTTAGTAGCATCCTAGCTTCCTGTTCCAGAAAATATTTCGAGGATTTAGATATTTTTGGTAGTATGAATGGTGATTGAGTAGTAGCTTCTAAAATCAACGCGCGTTCAAAAGCGCGTTGGGCGGCTGGATGACCCGGGAAATGTGTTAGGCCTGCCTGCCTTGAGTTCTGATACTTTTACCGTGCCATCCGGGCCATGCGAATTTCTAGCCTGTGACATGAGTAAAACTTAATAATTCATGATGACGAAGTATATTGTATCAGGAGGGTATCTTATCATTCAAAAACGCTTACGTTCGAGTAGTTCGAATTATTTATCTATTTATATCCAGTGCAACAATAGCCGCGAAAATGGTCGACCATAACCGCGCACATATTTTAGCCATAACCGCCTCCCAGAGACTCGACTCAAGGGGAAAACCCACCGTCAAGGTCACTGTGTTGACGGAAGCCGGTATAGAAGCTTGCCCCTCTAGCCAGCCTTCGGGTTATACCATATGGACTGATTGATAACACTCAAACCACCAACTAGGAACATCCAGCGCAATAGTACCATCAGGTGCCTCAGTCGGCAATTACGAAGCGCATGAGCTGCGCGACGGTAGGGCAACCGAATACGGCGGAAATAGCGTGCACCAGGCTGTCACAAACGTGGAGAAGGTCATTGGCCCTGAGCTGATCAGGCAACGGTTCAACGTCGGTGATGACTTGGCGAAGATCGATCGCTTTATGATCCAGCTGGACGGAAGTAAGAATAAGAACCGGCTTGGCGCTAATGCAATCCTCGGTGTTAGTATGGCTTGTGCCAGGGCTGGGGCTGCAGTGAAGGTTGGTCTTTCTCATAAAGCTTCCTCTAGACAAGGAGGAGATGAGAGGACACGAGACTGATTTGTTCGGTAGGGAGTTCCGTTATATGAATTTCTGCGCGAACAGGCCGGAATTACAGGACCGTATTTACTCCCTGTGCCGTTTTTCAATGTGCTCAATGGCGGGAAACATTCTGGCAATACGATGGCGTTCCAGGAGTTTATGATTGCGCCTGTCGGGGCCAATTCGGTGACTCATGCTGCTCAGCTCGGGAGTGAGGTATACCAGGCTCTTAAATCTGTGATCGTGAGGAAGCATGGTGCGTCGGGTAAGGCTATTTAAACCACTAAGAGTATCTATGTGGGGTTAGGGCCGCTAATACAGTGCTTTAGCTATCGGTGTCGGCGATGAGGGCGGATTTGCGCCACCGATTAGTGAGCCCTCTGCCGCCTTGGATCTTCTGATGGCCGCTGTGAAAAAGGCAGGCCATGAGGGAAAGATCAAGTTCGCAATTGACCCAGCTGCTTCAGAATTTTACAGCGGAAGGGAAATATGACCTGGGGTATAAGAGTCACAAACAGTGCCAGTTGGCTGCGACAGATCTCGGCGATCTATACCGGTCGTTGATGAACATGTATCCCATAATCCTTCTTGAAGACCCGTTTGCAGAAGACGACTGGGCGGCCTGGACCGCATTTAAGCAAGATTGCCCCATTGAGCTTGTCGGGGATGACCTGCTGGCAACGAATCTCGAGCGAATTGAGACCGCAAAGGAAAGGGATGCGTGCAATTCCTTGCTGCTGAAGATTAACCAGATCGGTACTATCACTGAGTCACTGGAAGCGTACGTTTATAGGCATCCATAGCAACCTTCACTGCATTACCGATGTTAATGTCATTTTAGGGCCCACAAGGCATTTAGCTACGGCTGGCGAGTTTTTGTCTCGCATCGCTCGGGTGAGACGACAGACGATTTTATTGCCGATTTGAGTGTTGCGCTCTCTACTGGGCATTTGAAATCTGGGAGCCCTTGTCGAGGAGAGCGGGTGGTCAAGTATAACCGCCTTATGGATATTGAGGACCGGTTGAATGTTTGTGGTTCGCCGCATGAGTATGCCGGAACGCGGATGAGTCGGAATGACATGAAATGAGGTACTTAGTTTGAGTATAAAGCATTGTTCTATCACTCTGATTGAGTCCCTTGTATACAATTAAACGGTTACCACCGACTCTAACCAGTCGCACATTGTCCGGTAGGGACTTTTATAGCAACCAGACACATGGTGGTATCATGTATAACTACCCAAAGAATGCACAAAAACAGTAACATGACCAACACGCCAAATCATTGGTTCTCATAATGAGAGCGCGAGAGGTGTCGCTCAAGCGAGAGGCGCCTTGCCATCTTGCTTTCCAACAATCCCTCAGTTGGTTCTGGTACTGTAAGCTCTCTCAAATCTTCATAGATATCGTCTCTCGTCCCATGTCCTGATTTTGACGTATCCGAAAGTCGTTGCTCAAGAGAAGGCAGACGTGTCTGCTCTTCTCGCGAGATTCTTTGCACGGATTCTGGGATATAATCTTGCACTTCACGGACTACTATGATTAGCTTAGTCACGTTGTTACGAATATCAGACCTACAATCAGCACAGGATGATCAACGCAGGCTGAAATCCGTACCGGGCCGCGCGGGCCGTCCTGCTTGAAAGACAGCTTAAGAGTCCCTACCTTTTCCGAATTGAATAGTTATGACGTTCAAACCCGATATTAAGCCTATGAGGCCAGCGGCTAGAAGCAGCCTGGCGAGACGTGGCGTGCCAATCCATGACTTGATCCAGCAGTACAGCCTATTCCTCGTTCTTCATTCCTCTCCGTTTGCTTTTTGATGCGCTGCACAAGTCCGCGATAGCCGGCCCACACGGATGGGGCAAGCTGCATTCATACCACATCATATGAGTCAAGTCTTTCAGCATAAACAAATCGGAACCAAGATATATGTACGCGTAAGTAGCATGAGAGAGAGGAATTGATTACATCAATGACTCGATTTATTGGTGCAGGATGTACCCCCTTGTGACTATGGTACTGTAAGCAGATTTTCTTCTGATAGCTTTCAAGTATGGCACATAAAGTCGGCTTGTGGGCTGTGTCACTGAGAACCTGCCATATTTGCTTTTCTTCTCTGGATTCTTCAATATTCCTACCTCTGAAGACAGAATGGGTGGCAACAGGGCAACCCACGTTAATCCTTTCATAGTGAACGACAGGACAGTAGATATCCATATCACTGTCCGCGGCTCAGACTGGTACTGGGCTGTGATGTCGCTTATGGGCTTCACCATGCTGGCGATAATGGGGCTGTCATTTCGCCGCCCTCCAACGCAGCGAATATTTCATTACATTCTCGCAGCAGCTGCTCTCGTAGCAATGGTAGAACATTATAGCATGGCGTCTAATCTCGGATGGGTCCCGATTGACGTCGAATGGCATCGAAGTGGCCACCTGGATTCTGGAATGAATCGCCAGATCTGGTGGGTTCGGTACTGTGGCTGGTAAGATGGATCCCCATCCCATAAACCCTGTGTTATGCATCGCATGTTGACAACCTTTTTCCGCATTGCAGGTTCATCATCTGGCCGCTTCTCTCTCTATCAGTGCTTTTCACCTGCGCCGCCCCTACTGTTCATATACTCTGGGCGTGCTTTTTGAGCGCGGTGATGGCGATCATGGCCGTAGTCGGTGCTGTGGTCCGCAGCGACTACAAATGGGGTCAGCATCAACACAATCCTTTCAAATAAGACTTCACTTACATACGAGTTTAGGATACTACGGCTTCTGGATCTGGTCCTGGTTATTGCTTGTCTATTCACTGCTCATAGCACCTCGAGGATACGCAAAGGCCCTAGGCCGAGATATCCAGCTTGCGCACATTATACCAGCCACTTGGATCTGTCTGCTCTGGATGCTCTACCCTGTATGCTGGGGGGTTAGCGAGGGAGGAAATGTCATCCCGCCTGACTCGGAGTTCATCTTCTACGGAATCCTTGACTGTTGCCTTATTCCCATTACTTGTGGGATCTTTCTCTGGTTGCATGAAAGGATTGATCCGAGGTATTTGGGGCTGTATATTCGTACATATAAAGACCCTATTCGTGGATGGAGGGATCCGGCACTTGTGAGTGGAGGGGTCGAAAAATCCCAGGAAATTGGGGCTCCCGGTCAAGTAAATAGGGGTACCGGTCAGCCCACTGCTTCTGAGCCTGGTCGGCTAAGCGAGCAAGTCCCGACTGCAGAAGGGCAGGAGATGGTCTAGGTAGTGTGCCTTCACAGAGGACGGGAGAGAGGGAGGGGACGCGGGTATGAGGTCGTTTTTACGTGTCTAAAATTTCACTGGTTTTGCTCGTTTCATTTTTGTTATGGAAACTGATTATGCAATATCAGTGATTTGATTTTGTTCTGTTTCTCTGACAACTCTGAATTAATGTCTAATACAACTTGGTCAGAAGCTTCTTTTATGGCCAAAAAGCTCAGCTATTGTATATGAAAGTTCTTTCCCTGACTATCATAACACCCCTGCCATATCCACCGCGACGTATTCCAAAGTTCCAACACGTCAAAATCTCAGATAAGTGGCGGTTAATAGAGCATATTACTCCTTTCATTCTATGACGGCGACTTCAGTTGCTTCTACTCAACTTCTTCCTCTTCTTTACTGGATGCCAGGAAAAATCGTCCACTTCCTGTCTCAGCCTCCTGTACATATTGAACAGTGACCTGGGCAAGGTGACTCAAGATATTTTCAACCTGGATCTCGCCTCTGCTGCGCTTCTTCCGGCCTACGTCATCCAACCATCGAATCTTATTTAGGGCATAATACAACAACGCAATCACAATAGTCACACCCAATGAGTACCCCCAGACACGGACAATAGTCACAATATCGGTCCATCCGTTGTGAGTTTCTTTAGGGGTGTCAAGTAGCTTGTCGAACGGGTTAGTAGCCATATCCCTATTTGAGAACCAGCCAAACAAGCAGAAGATCGTGGCCAGGGCATCAACGCCTAAGATCGCACCAACTAGTTGAACGGATGGCCATGTGTCGCCGCCTCTAGTTACAAAGATCAGCCAGTTCTCGGTAAGTGCCACTTCGAGGAATATAATCTCCTGGACTGAGCCCCAGTTCTGGATTATGCCACCGTTGGGGAGGAACATAGTTCCCCGGATCACCCATGTTGCTGCTGCAAGCAGGATCCCGAGAATAACGGAGATGATCCAGATCTTTGGCAGCTGCCACTCGACAGGACGGAGCTCGTAGGATGCGTTATCATATGCCACGGCGACCGTTGCGAGATCTGCAAACAGTGCTAGAAACACGACTAGGTCACTCCGGATACTCTCGTTGAGAACTATCATGGCGGTTACTAGCTAGATCTCAAGGTGCAAACAGAGTGCTATTCGGTATTGAATATAGGCCTTCATGCGGTGGAAGATCTGCCGCGCGACTTTGATAGAATCGATAATAGTTGAGAGTCCGGGTTCCAAGAAGACAATATCAGCAGCGGACTGGGCTGCTTCAGATGCGCCTTCGACTGCGATCCCACAGTCTGCTTTCTTCAATGAGGGCGCGTCATTTACTCCGTCTCCCGTCATTGCTGTGAGATGCCCACGCTCCTGTAGCATCTGAACCACCTGATATTTATGTTCTGGAAAGACCTCCGCGAACCCATCTGCTCGTTCAACAAGGTCCCCAGCCATGGCACCAAGGCCTCCGCCGATGAGCCGCTCGGAATTGTAGACTTTAGTGCCAAGCGACAATAGTTTACAGGTTTCCTTTGCAATCGCTATTGCATCCCCAGTTAGCATCTTGACCTCTATACCCAGTTTCTGGGCCTCGGCGATTGTCTGTGCGGTGTCCTCCCTTGGGGGATCAAACATGGGCATCATCCCAAGCAGCATCCAGTGCTCGTCGTCTTTGCGCACGGCAATACCCAGGGAACGGAATCCACGACTGGCAAACTCCGTCGCCTTCCCCTTATACATCTTTGCCTCTGGGGAATTGGTCAGCTGTAAAACGGCTTTAGGGGCCCCCTTCGTGCATGTATACTTGACACCCTGACACGTTGCAACTGTGACAATCCGTTTGGAGACGGGGTCGAAGGGGTGAAATTCCTCTACCTTCCATCCTTGCTGCAGAATTTCCTTGGCTTTGGGATACTGTTTTAGCGAGAGCAGTGTCACCTTGTCTATTGGGTCAAGCGCAGTTACGTTATGAGATGAGGCCAGGGCTGCCACTGCGAACATCCAGTTCACGTCGACACCTTCGGCTACGAACGGCTCTCTGATACTGAGGCGATTGGCGGTTAAAGTCCCGGTTTTATCAGAGCATAAGATATCGACTCCCTTCTAAGATCAGCCTCAAACTTGAAATAGGGGGTTGAGTTTAATAGAAAGGGCCTACAGAAAGCGATTCGATTGCAGTCAACTTCTGCACAATAGCCTTTTTCTTCGCCAGATACGCAGCCCCAACAGCTAAGGTCGTTGTGGTGACAACAGGGAGACCAACGGGGACCCCAATAATCATCAGAGCCAGGGTATAGAACAACAACGTCTGTTCTCCTGGAGATGCAATAGGGATATTTCGATAGAACCCGCCGATCCACATCGCAAGAATCCAGGCCATGACCAATACCAGAAGCGATGTCCCGATACTATCCATAACCATCTTAAAATGGCCAGTGTCTTTGGAATTCTGCACCATAGCTGCGGTCCTCCCAACGAATGTTCTCTGGCCGGTTGTTTGGACCACCGCATAAGCCTTTCCCCTCTTACACCCGGTGGTGTAGAAAACGGTGTCCCCTACATATCGGTCGACCGCGAGCGATTCCCCTGTAATCGCTGAATGATCGCAAGCTACAATTGCATGTCCACGTCTCTTTCCACCATCATCGTCATGGTCATCGTCATCTGATTGAGGGCTTGACCCGTCTAACATCCCTTCCTGCAAAAGTTCCTTATACTCCTTCCACCCGTTTTCACGATTATTGTACGCACAAATGACCTTAGCATCCGCGGGAACGGTCTGCCCCTCATCGATCACGATCTAGGACATGGCTTTAGTCAGATTCCGTTGCAGACCGCGCTTTCACTGTAGGCATACTGACCACATCCCCTGGAACCAATTCTCGAGCAAGAGAATCCATCTCCTGCGCATTACGCACGATCGTAGCCCGCATCGCAATATCAGCTTTCAGACTTGCAACAACATCTGCGGCTTGTTTCTCCTGGTACCAGCCGACTGCGGCATTCAGACAAAGAATCCCAATTATGACGCCGAAATCGATCCAGTCCTCTAGCCCAGCGGCAAGCAGAACGGCGAGCTCCATCACTAGGTAGCCGAGAATTAGCACAATGATCCAAGCCAGTCAAGGCTAATAAAGGTAGTAGGCAGCGCTCACCATAAAGAATCGGCCCCTGAAAATATGATATAACCTTCGCAAACGGATTCTCCTTCGCCGAAGCCAATTCATTGAACCCCACGATATTACGCCGATGAGCGACGTCCGCATCAGCCAGGCCATCTCGGATATCAGTAAGGAGCCAGTTGTCAGGGAACTTGCGTGAGGCTCCACCGGTGTGTTTCCAGCGGAATTTCTTCTTGCGCCAAGGGGCGTACCACACTCGGTGGATGCGCACTTCCCCTTCGTCGGGGCTGACGAAGTCGGATTCTCGGTAAGCAGAGACGAATTTGACGAGGCGAGTGAATTCATCGACATCACTAGGGTCATCGACATTCGTTGGGGACTGCACGTGCTGAGCAGCGTGATCCGTGTTGCCTACATTGTCCTGGGGCATGATATGGGCCATTTCACTTGGCAATACATAAAGAGGCCGAGTAGGTAACTGACTCTTGAGGGATAATATTACGAAATCAATACGTTTACGTGCAATGTGATTGTGAAAGAGATGCTAATATGCAGTAGAGTTAAAGGTCTAGCTTAACTCTATACATCCGGCGAAAGTCTCTTATTTGAGTTCGATGGCAGCAAAGGATATGTCTTTGTAGTGATGTGGTAATGCCATCTAACGTCATCATAGACGAAGAACTGCTTGTACTATTGTTCTGCGGTTCTACATGGGGTTAAAACCAGGAACAGAAGGTTCGTGGCCGGACGGGCCGGACGCCCCGGTGACCCATAGACCATCATCCCTCGGCGATCGGTGACCTCATGCTCGGGAATATCACAAAGATCAAGAAAGTAGAACCGTCTAGGATGTAGCAGGCCTGCTATCCTGTGCTCTTAACTCATCGTCTCAATGTTGCTGCTGGTGTCTGTATCTCAGAATCTCCATCCGACGCGCCTCACTGTCTACCGGAGGTTATCTGCAAGCCGTGGCCGCACAAGTCGTGACGCAGTGAGTATATTTCCATGGTCTTATACTGCTACCTCTTGCCAAATAGCTATTGAGAAATACCTTAGAGAGTCCGGTCCTCAAATATGCCTGCTATCACCGCCCATCCTTCCCAGCCTCCGCGCTTCGAAGTCCATCAATATGTGAAGCGAAGTGACTGGGCACAAAGCCAGCCAGGGGTTATTCTTGTATTTGTTATTGTTTTTAGTATTGGCTTTGGTGTTCTTGGAATTGTAGTCCACAAGGAGTGGGAGGCTCGCAGGGCCGAAAGGGCTGAGTGGACTGTTGAAGAGATTAAGGATGATGTATAGCGTATACGCATAATATTTGTCACGGCCTAGTTTGCTGAGAATTAAGATTTAACAGGTTCGGGCTACAGGAAGTTCCGATATCAGATTCTAAGAACAGGAGTGCCAACGGGTATAACTAGTACAGGACATCACTCGCTATCGAACGATTTTGCGCGTGGTCTTCATAGCCACAATACCAGTAAGTCCGTTACACACTTTATTCTCTACCCACCACTTCTTCCTTTGTCCTGTGTATCCATGCCGTAGTATATCACTAACTGATGATTGGGGTGAGGCGGTGAACAGGTACTATGTAAATGTATTACTTCGGCTAGAGAGGAATGAAAATGGGCGTCTATGTGCTAGGTGCAATACGTCTGTAAGAGCTATTAAGGCATTTTTTAGGAATGAAATGAAGCTGCAATATATTCCTCGATGCCTGGTCATACAAGGTGACACCAGGCGCATCGATCCGCTATGATCTTTGATTTTATGTGCAGATATACTCTAAAGCTTTATGGGAATGTTGGAAAAACTACAATAGAATACCAATTTTAGGGACATTGTCCCCAGGTCCAGCCTTTTCCCTCTCATGCCAGGCGCTCTGTGAGACTCCTACCGTGTCACCGGAAACACATAGGCGTGGTGAGACCACGAGTCCACTCCAGACTCCCGATTTCGATGACCAGGAAACACAAAGCAACTGCCACACTCACACTCCCATACACATAAGCATGCCGACGGCGCAAATCAGACAGTTCGAGAATCCAGGTGCTGACTGTTGTGAGACACCCGCAAAACCCGTCCATGATCCCTTCTAGTACCTCGCAGCCGGTAATTCCACCTATGGTTAACGTAGAAGTGCTAACTGTAGCATGTTGTATAGAGTATGCCATTCCAAACACCATCGTGCCTACTATGTTAACTATAAATGTTCCCAGCGGGAAACCGATTATCCGGCTATTTAGCTTGAGGGAAATATAGAAGCGGGATAGGCAACCAACTGGTGCAAAGACAAGAGAGAAAAGAAATGGTCCACGCCATGAATGTGGACTCCATAACGTGGCTGCTCCGTGATCTTGGGGCAGAAGGGCCACGAGACAGATAACAAGGATCCATGATAGCCAAGCTAGGATCGCTGAAAAAGGGTCGAAGTATTTCCGCAACCACACCTGCGGCAGACTGGGCGTCCACTGAGATAGGCTAACTGCAATATGAGCTCCAAGAAAGAGACCTGCCAAGGACAGACCAATCTCAGTGAACAGAACGGCGAGAATGGACATAAAGCTAAACCCGCCATTAGGAGATTTCAGACTGGCAGAGCCCGGCGCGAACAGGGAGACCTCATGATACGGTCCGTTTGGCACCAGTGGGTTATTTGAGATTGCCAGGTAAACATCGCGCATGAAGGTTGAAAAAGACGTAAGGCTCCCACAGAAGCCAGTGGTCAGCCCGATAAACAAGGGCACCGTTTTCTTGTGGGCTTTTATATGCGCGGCACGCTGTGAAGGGTCATTTTTCACTTGGCCAGGGGTACTTGTTTTGAAGCTTTCAAAGTGAAACAGCTCCTGGTCCTCGCTCAGGAAACCCATGATCATACTGCCTCCAACGTTCGCCCACAGAACACTGGTATTGACTGGTGCCCCCGGGTAAAAGGTCAGGCATTCGATGACCACCCGAAGTAAAGTACCGATCATCGAGAATAAAACAAGATAGGATACAATATATGTCGTATGCAGGAACTTCAAGATGCGGCTTGGTTTAGGGTGTTTCTCTTGCGGGTCTTCGTCCGGGCTCTGCACATCATCGGGTCGGACAGGTTCAGTTCTGGTGTCTGGAGGGCTTCTTTGAGAGCTTCGTTCTGGCTGGTATTCCAAGTAATCGTTCAGCCGTGACGACCTCTCAGACGGATCGTAAACAGGGGGTGGGGCAGCGACCTCGTTGAGATTGCCTCCATCGTGAGGTCCAGGGCGACCATTCTGCAGCGAACCGTCCGAGTTCATTGTCAGTTCTGCAAGGCCGAAGAGACTTGACAGCAAAAGTCGTGCGATCAATAAGACGTAAATTTAAAGTTTTTATTTTTATATTTATTTTTTATTTTTTTTATTTGAAGTTGAGGCAAGGGCATGCTGGCCCAGCAAAAACTACACAGTCAGCAGCACCGGATCGGGCGGTCCGAAACGGTGGTGGAAACACGACTGTTGACCATGATTTCCCCTGGTGGCAAATGATCCCATGTCTTATCTGTGCGAGCTCGATCCTCTTCGTTGCGGAGAGTTTTTACAGTGATAGTGCTTTCCTCCATGGTCAAACCTCGCCGCAGGCGCTCGTGAGGATAGACGGAAGGTTTGCTCAATAAATGGAGAGTCTCTGTCTAATCTACAATTCTATTCCCCCGAGGAACACATGGCATCGATATAATACTTCATATACACCGGGAGAGGGGGGTTGTCAGATCGTAACATAGATATCTCTCTCGGGCATCGTTATTCATAGAATTTACAACAGGAAAGAGAACAGCCGCCATCTTCTATAAAGAACCAATGATCGATATAAGATAAATAAATAATATATTTATACAGTGCAGCATAGTGCGCAGATTCCGAATCCCACTACTCCAAGCAGAGCTTATATTCTTTGGGTAGTACACCTATACTTTAGCCAGTCTCCCGTCCGAGAGGGTAAGTATAACAAGTTATATTAATTCACATAGCTGGCTGACCGTTCAGTATTTAGATCCACAATACCATAGTATGGCTGCCAATCCAAGCTCTTGTTTTTGTGAACACACCTCTTTCTGTCGGCGACGGTAGATGCAGACAGTATTGGGTCATAAGGCTCTGACTCAGTAATACTTTGCATCCAGTATCGGCTAAAGATAGAACACAATTACTTTATCTAAACTCTGGGAACCCTCTTAAGTACCACAAAAGATCCGTTAAATCCTACAGCAGCTGATCCAACAAGACACCTACCAGGGTAGCCGAGAGCTCCCTTTCTACCATCACAAACAGGACTTCCATTTGATTCGTCCGGAGCAGACGGGCCGGACGGTGCGGCGGAACTAGACCGGTTGAAATTGACAGAGCTAAAGTTCTAATGGTGCGTTGTCTTGGTCCTGAACCTAGTGGCTCTTATGATGGTGCTTCCGTAGTGCAGAGAGATGATCTTCGAGGCTTGCTCGGCGGTAGAGGGAGTTGTCTTCTCGAGGTACTGGCGATGGGGCACACACTTCACTCAAATGGCTGAAAATATCTGAGCCACTAAGTGAAAGTGCCTGTTCGAGATTGATCTCCGAGTGGTATGGGTGCTGTTCTCTATCGACAGGTTCAGGAGCTCCAACCTCGCTCAACGCCGCGTATTCATCGTCTGAATCTGTCTCAGAAGATGTAGGTTCTTCACCGCTTCTATTGGGATTGCTGAACGGCAGATAGGACGCTAGTAAATGTAATGTACCGATTAGACATACGCACATATTGTAGTCTGGTTCTTGCCGGAAAGTTGGGATTTGCAAATGGAGATGGCGACCCATAGCTTTGTATTATACTTGGCTTCGGGTAAAACGGGAATTTAGTGGATGCAAAATTAGCAACTAACATCCGGTTTTCTGATATTGTATCCAAGCCACAAGGAATCCTTTGTGTAAAACACTACCACGACATTGGCACGAGGTAAGCTTCGATCAATTTTCGTAGTGAATTCCGACAAAGTTGATTCTTACACTTGGCTTTACTTCGGGCATGAATTGATAAACCGAGCCAAGACATTCTCTCTGACTCTGTAGTAATATACAGGGCCTGGTTTGGTACACCTTGCCTCCTATAACCATTTCTGTTCAAGAGAATTGGTAGCAGAGAATTACGGTTATGAACGGTATCAAATAAATACGGCAAACATAGTAGATCTAGTGAGACGGCTAGTGAGAACTAGCCGATTGCATGGAAGCATACTGATGGGGGTGGAGGTATATATCTAGGGGCCAGTTTCGGAGCCTTGTGTGATGCTATTTGTCTAATTCTAGTTCATTGGGGGGTGGGTAATTTGTCTACTTTGTCCCCTTCGAAATTCTTAGTTGGCTTTTCGGAGATAAGTTGATCATCTTTTTTTTTTCTTTTGACATCTACCGATAAAATCAACAACTAGTGTGGTATATTGAGCAAAGATATCACCAAGGAGGATGTATATCAATAGACAATACGCGCGAAAAACAAATCTTGAGGATTGTTTAACAACGTGCCATTCGAGATACTGACGAGATCAATATACATTACTATTCCTGTGTGAGAAGATGGTACTGGGTAAGAAGCTCTGGAAGTATTGGGCATTTAGATTACTGAGTGAAGGCATCAAAGGTAGCAAATCATAGGGCATATAACTGTGCGTTGACTAGGACACTTCCATACTTGAGTAAATCAACACAGGAGCTTGCTGCTACTCCTAGAAATCTAAGGAAGAACAATTGTAACCTCTTTTGTAATTAAAATGCGTACCAGTGCTCCATAGATGACCACTCTGCTGATATTTTGAAAAGGCATGCACTTTAGATTTAAGGAATCCCTTGTCAATTTGTGTGGCTCTCAGTTTTAGCAGCACCAGCACCACCGGAACTACCTGTCATCATAGAATCGACTCGTGTACGGTGGTCTTCCGAAGAGTTGTCAATTTCAATAGCTGGATCTCGGTCTTGCGCGTCCCTTTCTATCTCGCCTTCTTCTACTCGACACAGTTCCTTGTTGTGATTTTGGCCCGGAGGCAGGACAAAAGTAGGCCCCGGAGCCCACCAATGCAGGGGATACCTCCGACGACCCAGATTATTGACTAGGATTGCCCAGGCGAGCATGATTAATGATGAAGCAAGTATGGTTGGAAGATAGCGCCACGATAGGCTGACAACGTCCGATTGAACGGCTGCGTTGAGACCCGTAGCTCCGGCCCTGGCCGAACAGTTAGTAATGCGTGACTGTGGAGGATGAAGGTAACGTACGGTGGGTGAACAGTTCGTGTAATCAACATCACGAGTAATGATGTTGCCATAGAGATGCCCCCATTAATAAAGGTCGAAGGGTGAAAGTGCGTGTTGTCTAAATATCCCTGGTACTGGCCGTTGAGTACAAAAAGCCGAGTTATACATGTTCCGACCAATGCAGAAAGAAAATGGCCACCGACAAAATTTCGAGGCTGTGCGACAGGAGACTCGACTACCCCAAAGAGCAGCACAGCTGAGGCACCGAATGATGTGATAATAGTAGGGGTATGGTATACATCGCGGAATGCGGTATCTGTGGACATAATTGCCTCAATTAAGAGAATACCCCCAAAAGCCCCGATCCATGCAAACAGCCAAGTCTCATACTTTAAGGGGATTTTGTGGAGCCATATGAATGGAGGGATTGGTAGCGGATCATAAGGAGGTCCTGCCTCTGGGGGGCGATAACCAGTGAACCGGTGGAGGCTAGGTGGTAGATCGCTACGATAGTCACGGGGGAATTTGAGTTGGGCGAGGGAATGCCAGTACTTTGCAGGGCTTTGCCTGATGCTGTGCAAGCGCGCCTTCTCATTATTCCCCATTATTGTCAATAATATACTTACTAGAAATGTAGGAAATCTTAAGAAAATCGTAGGTCTGTATGTCAGCTGCCACGACAAGCTTATACCGCCATTTTATATCTGTTTGGCAGCCTTCCCAAACATATAGGCGGCACGGACGGTCCGTCGTGGCAAACGAATGATGTATCGGTTCTACTATTGCGCTGGATTATACACTTTAATATGACATCTTCGCTTGATTCAGTAGCCTGAGAAGCAACGTCAACTTGCTATGTCATTGTATCTCTCGTGATCAAGGCTAGAATAGAATGGCTCTCTGTATGAGCCAGTTACGGCTGGGCCTGCCACCATTATATACAATATGCTTTAACCGGGGAATATATCATTGTTCAACGTAAAGGTAGGAAAGACGCGTAATTTACTCTGAAGAACGGCGACTGACCGACATCCGGAGAGGCCTCGTTAATTTTATTTGTGAAACCATGTTCCCTCACAACGGTGGTGTTATCCAAAACTAGGGCTGAATTCGGGAGATTAGATGCCTTGATGTAACGTTAATAGAGAACTGGTTGGCCTTTGTTACAAGAGGTGGCGGTATATGGCCGTCTCCTCAGCTTCTTGGTCTATCCCTTGGTGTGAAAGCTGTCGATACAATTTCTGCCTCTTCAGCTGGTTCGTGAAACTTGGTTACTGATCTATAAAACCAATTCTTTGACACTCTAAAGGTGACACACCTTGGGTGGACTGATGTTGTGGCTCTTGTGATTGCACTGTTCTATTTTGCTCTTGATAGGATCGCGTGGCTCCACGATCTAAGTCAGAAAACGAGCAGCGAGGAGACATTCAGGTTGGAAATGTCTTCAGTTATCTTTTAGGGGCTAAAACCTTCGCTTCTCTGGACTCGCCCAGAAAAGCGAGTTATACCTACGCTGAATTGAGGATATAATGAGCTACCAGTATTGGCTCAGAACATCCACTTGCATCCATAGAAGAATTATTATCATTATCAGAACGCACGTTAATCTATACGGTACCAGATATCATTTCTTACATTCAAGTGGATTGGTGGGTGGTTGGCACTGCTTGGAGGCACCTCTCTAAATCCATTACTAGGAAGCGGTCAGGCACACTGGGGCATGCTATGATGGCCAATCAAGCGTCAGGTTATGGTGGAATTACATGTCATTGTCGATCTAGATCTATAATCAAACACCCACTGTAAGATCGTGGGAAAATTTAAGTGCCCGAGTTTGTTGTTGCCGACCCCGTTTCATGATTCTCTTTAACGGCCCGCGCGAGCCTGCGTGATATTGCCTTTCGACGAAGCGGCGTTTAAACTTATTGACAGGGACCGTATCCGTCTGGGCCGGCTCTTCCATAAAGTTTTCATATAAAGGTGTCGAAGAGCGAAGCTTTACAAAATATGATACCACAATGGCTGGGTATTACCTGCATGTGCCACATCCAACAGAGTGAGGAAGATTGACGGTGCGAGATCTGTTCCTCTCCCAGATGCCGTTTGCATTCGGACAGGCAAGATGGAGTGATAGTAGGTCTTACATTGTATATCTATTACGCCTACAACCTTTTTTTTACAGTTCTGTAGAAATCTTCCCGGATACTTGCGTGTTCTGTTTAGAGACATTAGGACCCTCCTCGCCATATAGGCTCCTTCCATGCGACCATATTTTCCACCTCCCATGTATCGATCGCTGGCTTTGCGGCGAGGATGCAAGCTGTCCAATTTGTCGTCAGCCATTTTATCATCTAAGAGGACCTCGCATGGTCTATATTGCTCCCCCCTCAGGAAGCTCTTCACATCACTACGAGTTGCCCGATATCCGTGACCAATTCCACAGGTTGGGCATTTGGTTTGGCAAGATAACCCGCATTTTCTCGTGCCTCCATGATCGTTGCAGCCATGATTGACTCTTCGTATCACCCATGAGGTCCCTGACCCGGCATATCCTATCGTTTCCTCTTGGTTGGTGTCTTGAATTTCATTATTCTGGAAGGTATTTCTGACTCCAGACAGGCAACTTTCAAATCGTGTAGAGACAGTCTCGGGAGTGAGCCACGCTACTCCAGCCATGCTTGCCACGATTTCTGGAATTGTTTTATCTACCCAAACATTACAAGGCTGCGACTCTTAAAATAGCGAATTGGGTCTTCTGCCATAAGATTGATGTGATCCCTCACCTGACTCCTTCCTTGCTTTGTCCCCATTGCCTCATTAATCGGGTTTCAGATGATGTTATTAATACTTGGGCCTTTGGCTTGAAGCTCGAGGTATCTCAATCATTTAGCTGTCACTCCAACGTAATTCCAGCTCCACGTCGTTACCTCCAAATCATATACCCTGTTCTTAGTCTAGCGGGGGCTTTGAGGGTAAATAACATATTAGGTGGCTCGAAGGGTTTAGTAACAGCGTTCGCCGAGTTAAATGCAAATATCTGTCTACAACATGATTCTCTCCTCGCCAGACGTAGGCCTGCCAGGCTGTCGACTTGTATCTCGCAGTATTTCTCCAGCTCGCTGGTCTGAAGAGAATTCCCCCCCGTTGAGGTGAGACAGGCTACTTTCGACCATCCGGATAAGATATGAGGTTTCCTGGGAGCCGAGCCAGCGATGCGACATTCGAGTGTTGTCTCCTTTGTCAATTCATTATTCCATTTCGCACTGCATTGTACAAATAGAAGATACGTGCTTGATATACCTTTCCAAAGGAAACGGTGATCAAGGCGCACCCAATTGAGTTAAGGCCGATCTGTTCAATCGCAGTACTTCTTTCCGTGGTTTGTTTTTGTACGTCGCCTTCGCCAGGCAAGATTCTATACAGAATTATCCTACGGTATTACGTTAATACATCAAGGAACTAACCCCTGGCTTCGCGTTATAACCCTGGAGAATGCGGCATCGCTATCTGGCCAGTATATAACGCGAAGCTAAAGCTCCGAATCCCGAATTTGGCTGCAGTTCAAAATACTTAGACCCAGACATTAGCTCTACCGCGACAGTCTAGTGAGTTAATAA
Source organism: Aspergillus pseudotamarii (assembly GCF_009193445.1). Classification (NCBI taxonomy): domain Eukaryota; kingdom Fungi; phylum Ascomycota; class Eurotiomycetes; order Eurotiales; family Aspergillaceae; genus Aspergillus; species Aspergillus pseudotamarii. The sequence continues at coordinate 193,410 of NW_022475034.1, read as the reverse complement.
ACGCCCTTCAATCGTCAATGAATGAGAATTGGCACAAAGTCTAAGATTATAATTGTATCAGTATCTATGCTAATAATCCTATACTGCTTGCTTTACCAAATTCAGCACGGGTCAAGTGATAGAACTTTTGGCCGTCTGCCCTGTCATCCTTTTCAACCAGCGATACATAGAGGCGGTGGTATTAGGGACTCTCACAAACCTGTCTTCGTTGCCCGTCTCATTGACGAGGCTGTTTAGTGCAGATTATGGTGTATGGCAAATGCTTTATTTGAAGTTCTTCTCTCTTGGGAACCCTTGATATGAGAATGCGGCCGCATTTTCATCCCAAGCCATAGGAGTAGCGCAAAGAGTCAATCAAGTACTTGCCATCATAAAGTATATAAGGGTTCGGAGTTGTCACTATCCAGACCTCTACACTTTCGGCCTTTATCTCGATACGTTGACATAATAGTAAGTTCTGACCGACCTGATATAAATTCGGAATAGAAGCTCAGTTATTAACGAAACAGTATATAACTAACGGCGTAAGCAACTTTCACTGTAGCCTTCACAGCTATGCGAATTTCGGAGTTTGAAAAGCATAGCAATGGTGGCAGATATTCAATACTGCTAATATTTCATAAACATTAGAACCGGGAGCTGCGTGACTGATGTACTTCAAGGCCTCCAGATACAAAGCAGGCTTTTGAAGGCTCCAATCTCTGGCCTGTGAGCCAACAACTATGTCATAGAAATAAACCATGGCTCGTCGGAGTACCTTGATGAAGAAAGAGGTCATACGGGCAGAGGCTCCATCTTTGCCATTGTGTGCGCCGATATTCTGGGGTGGCTTAGCTGGCCACAATACGAAAGGTATAACTGCGTCGCTAATATCATACTATCTCTGGTAGTCTCCTGAGGTGGGTGCACTTATATTTCAAGTGTCATGCTAGCGATAAACAGCCAGATGTATGCTCTAGCATACTTGATTTTTGCCCATCTCACTCTCTCCGCTCTTTATCAAGGGGAAAGCCGTGTTCTCGACCATAATAAGCAGTCGTTACCATGTCAACTGAGGATAGTAACAGAAGATCATTTTCTTAAATGATAAAAACGTGGCAGTGATGAGACGGAAAGCTCTACCTCTATTTGATTGCGGAAATAAGGAATATGTAATGGTAATCTGTCCACTTGATCACCCCTGGTCTAGATGCATAGTCTATGCTGAGTGCTCACGCAAGATGGAAAACAGACTCTAGAATTCCTCCTTCCACGGTTCATGTTAAACTACAACGCTGAAAAGTCTATCGTTCTTATTACATAGTTTGATATCCAGAACAATTTGGCTGATAGCATTGGCATGTGTCCAACATTACTCTTTGCTTCACGCCGTAAGGATAACACTGTAGTCTCTAAAGTTATTATTATCCCAATATTCAGCCGTATTTACACGATCGTGAAGGCAAAAGCGTAATACCAGCCGATCTGAAGGTTGTGGGTCCTTCAAATCAACTGTGAAGCGAAATTGGTCGGAGAAAACGGAACCAAGTACGTGCTTTGACCGATGATGAATAGCACGAGCTTCTTCAGACGTCTCCCAGTTGTTAAAGCTATACAGAGCAATGACAACTTTTTGGAATGCAAGATTGAGTACTGTTCCAGTCCCTATAACCCTCTGACTTTGTGGAGTGACTTCCAAACTCTCTAATCGAATTGGTTGGTCTTGAGAGAGTTGCCTAGTAAGTGCGAAATCTAGTAGATATTGTCCTCTATTTACGCTCACTTCGATGTAGTCCGGCTGGATTTGCCCACCCAGTACTGGATTGGGATTTAAAGCCTGCGGTGCGTCAACCGGATGGAAGAGACGCGTTTTCTCTAGAGGCTCCACAAAGTGGACGTTCTTTTCGACCCTGGTCACATTCCTGGCTATTGTGGTCAAGAGTTAGCTGGCTGGTGAACTTCAACTAGGATTTTCGGTGAATATTACTACCAATTGTTAGCTCGTTTAGTTTTAGGTCCTCAGAATTACGACTGCCTCCTGAGAACTCGACCTTTCCCGTTATAGAGCCCGAGCGGCAGGTATAAGAAGGCATTCCCAACCCCTGAGCTTGGGAGGCCTTCGGAGACTTTGCTCAGCCAAAAATAAACCGTATATTTGCCGAAATCACATATATATATATATAAGTATATTACTATATTTCCTTTCAAATACTCTCTATATATGATCTGTGAAAGCCTTTTACAGCTAATACCTATAGTAACTAATATTACCCTCTGCTAAGATACTTTGAACCGGTACAAGTCATATCATTCTTAATACTAAAGAAACCGGACTCTCAATACAAGCAATATCAATAATTGATGCAAACATAAGCAATTTACCATTGTGGCTTGAACAAAGCTTAGCAATATTGCAGGGACTCACTCAACATCGCTTTCTTCATCGCTTTCTTCATCGCTTTCTTCATCCTCTTCGGAGTCAAACGTATCGGTTCTAAGGGCTGGTCTGCATTTCACCTGGGACGAGGCAACTACTAAGAGCAGATCATTGTCTCCCTTGTTGGGGGCTGCCCCTGCCAACAGCTCTTTATAGTCATGGCCTAGTTCCTCCACTAGTGCCAATAACATATTTTTAGGAAGATATCTTCCCGGGGTGCCCCAGAAGGGCTTTCCGATCTCGTCCTTGAGTGTGGACAGAGCTCCTCCTCCTATATTATGTCCCCAGGCTCTTCTCAAAACCTGGATACAGTAATGAAAATATAAATATCGTGATGCTGGGCGGAAGCTTGTTCGGAAAAGCAGCCTTTTACCATCCAGTTCTCTCCAAGTCTTTTCAGTATAGCAGTGGATTGGACGATCAAGTCTGTCCCAAGACAGATCAATGACCTTGACTTTGTACTCTCTGGTTTCTCCTTGTATCCAGGCAAGAATATCTGCTACGGCTGGTCTGTCAGCAAGGTCGGGGACAATGACCAGCTTTCCTGAGTCGAAAACACTTTCAATGCAGCGATTTAGTAGAAGGCCATTCATGGCCGAGAACAACTGTGGAGGTCGCCTCTTCCCAAACATTGCATCCATGACATCTTGTCCGTGCATGTAGGGAAAGAGGTGGACAGCTTCAATATCACGATCGTCACACCAGTCCCCAAGCACTGGGCACCATAACCAATTTTCGGTCTCGTGCTTTGCATTTCCCACCGTTATTAACTCATTCCGGAACGCTGATTGTTTCTGAGAGTCACGGTTTCCTGCTCCAGTATTCATGATGCCGAGTCCCATTTTACTTGTCGTAAATAGCTTCATAAACGAGGCCCTCAAGGACCGCTTTCCTTCCTCTCCCTCCAGGCCTTCCTTGCACTTTGTGTACAGCTTTGTCTCGGTATGCTGTGCCTTGATCCTTTGAATGATCGATTTTGCGGCATCGGTTTGCTGCCAATCCGCCTCAGGTCCAGAAAAGTCTCTCAGAGAAATCTTCCTATCCACCTCGGCCTTCTGTAGTACGAGGTTTGCCATGTACTCAGATTGTGTCCAAAACTTTGCGTTGAACGACCCTTGTGCCTTGAGCCTTTTCTTATTCACCTTGATGCACTCTTCAAGACCGGCTTGTTCCTTCTCCAGATCAGGGCTTTCTGCTTGTCTTTTGGTGGAAGACATAGTGACTTTGGGTCTTAAGAAGGTTCGACTGGATATGCTTTAACGAAATAAGCCTGTTTCTCAAGTGTGTGGTAAGATTTTGAAGATGGGTGGACTTCTGGCAAAGATGTTGTACAGAAGTCGGATAGTAGCTGGCAACGAAGAATATTTTACAGAATGAGGGCATCAGTCTGACGGAAGGCATGACCAACGTTTACTCGCTTAGTATGTAATGGGCGTCATCATCGTTACGTAAACGATACCAGAAGTTCGATATCCCCTTATCGCTATACTGACTAACTACAGGGTGTGGAGAGGGAGATGTTTGAGCGGAAGCCCTGGACTATGCTATAATCATAATATATATGTCTGCTATTCTTGAAAACCTCAGCCTTTCTCCAGTCGCGCCAACAGACGCCAGCATGACGTGTAATAAGGCAGCCGTAGTGTCAAATTCACTTTCACCATAGCTGAGCTCCGTGGACTTGGATTCGTACAATGCGATGAAGATTATTTTCGCGTTCAATTATGTACTGAACGGCAGGGACGGAGTATTTGTCAAAACAGCGCCTCTATTCCGCATCATACATAAAATAAGTTCAGAAGAAATCTATCGGATATCAATCTGTAGACATACAAAATTTCACTGGTGAAGAATCTAAAAATCAACCCTTGCATGTGTTATATACTATGCTGTGACAAGTAGTATAACTGGTTGTTCTATTTCTATACTTTGCAATAAAATGCTGTCAAATACTTATCCCAAAGGCTTCGCACGGAGGAAAGAACTCTAAATAAACTGTGTACTACACATTATCATCTGGGGCAATCCGCCTAGTCAATGGGGACTGACAAAGAGGACAAGCATGGTGGAAGCTCCAATACCATCGTTCTAGACAACGCTGGTGGAAAAGATGACAGCACTGAAGATCAAAAACCGTATCACTTGAGTATAGTTGTTCAAGGCAAATGGAGCTAGAAGATTTTATTAACAGAAATCACCATATAGCAATGACCCTCGATGTCCTTACCAATTCTCTGCATCTCTTACTTGAAGCTTGCTCGCCAACTCCTCGGACTGCTCCAGTGACGCTAATGTCTTGGACGGAATATTTTGAAGTATAACATGTTCAGGCTTCACAGTCTTAATTTGTGTCCCACCATCTTGCGTCCTGACCTGGTAGGGATGCCTCATGCTCCAGAGCTTTAAAGCGACGCTGTGGTATTTCCTTAGTATGCTGATGTGATGACATAGAGTGAGCCTGACTGTGGATGATACATACAAGAATACAATAACCATGAACGCAAATACTGTGATAGGAACAGCAAGACTCACAACCAATTCGGTATTCTTTGCTTGTTGTGCGCTTCTCAACAGTATACAGGACATTTCTCTTCTCAACACTATGTAGCAATCTTTGATGTATTGTCAAATAACAAAGCTCTCGTATGTCGGCATGGCTCGCCCAATGTCTCAGGGAATGCTTGACCTCACATTTTATCCTGACGGCCGAAGTGGCCTGTTCCGCCTTAACCGGCTTTCACTACAACCATAATTTTTACGACGGGTGGAAAATGCAGATATCAAAGAATCGATAGCCACGCAGGCCTTCGACTGGAGGGAGATGAACCGTGGTGTGAATAGTTCCCTGAGGTCAATTTAGGGAACAGTGTTACCATACGCCCCCCTAATGCTTGGAGCATAATATATGCTCGTAATGACGTCGTCGATATAGAAGTCATATTGGATTGATAGCTGACGGACTGGTATGGACCTAACTCAGGTAAGACCCATAAGTTACTAACACCATGCGCCGCCTGACTAGAGGTTGAGGCCGGGATATGGGAAAGAAAAGTCCCGTGCATCCTTGATCAATGGGAACATAACCCTTCGCCGGAAACCCCAAGTCACTGTTTCATATCAGAGTCTTGCAATGCTTGAGTAGATAAGCAAGCAATTCCGGAAACCACGGCACAGGCGGCTGGAGTGGCGGTCGATCTTATAGTTTGCCATTACTACCTTTCGAGTTGCCTATTACCCTTTTTTTTTTCACGGGGAAAATAAGTTGCACCCCGGCCAACGCGGAACCAGTATTTGCCTAGCTGGTGATTCCATTAAGGACATAGTGGTATTCGCAGCACCGACGCTTATACACGTAGTGAGGAGAGTAATATACAATACGAGGGTCTAGCCTTCTCACTGCAAAACTATCGATCGACACATAGGAGGACAGCAATATGGTCTCATAGAAGATCCTATATGGCGTAGAGAGTGCTAACGTCTCCAAACACGGAAAGATTTCTATGGAACTGCAAGACAAGGCTGTAGCTGCAGCGGATATTTATAACTTACTATTGCTCCAATCTAATTGTCGGAATGCAAAGGGTATCCGCGAGAGAAACAGATCTTGTACCGTCGATTTCATCCGCTCTGTCAGATATGGCACATATAGGTAATACCCAGACACGGTGGGGTCATATTTTGTAAAGCTCCACTCTTCGACACATTTATATGGAAAGTTCTATGGAGCTCACTAATAGAAAGATGAGGCGAATGCTGCGCTTCGAGCGGAAATATCACTGGCAGGACTTCTATGTTTCTGCCGGCGATCGATGAGGTTGGCTAGATATCATGTATTGTAACCTGGTTAGAGTATCTATAACATTAAAATGTAGTGCTATAATATTAGAATGTAGTGGAGTACTACTAGTAGGTGGTTGATGAATAACTTCTGGAACCTTGTTGGTTATCCTGTGGCTACACCTTTACACTCACCTATGCTTGGGAATCTGGCAGAAAAAAATTACGGTCGCTTAAAAAGGCCCGCCGATTATAGTTGAATGCATATTATCAGGGTTAAAGCGCAGTTCAGTATCGTTGATTTATAAGCAGAAGGAGCTCTCGAGGTTTCCCGGATAGATTAAGCCTCCGGTTTGATTTATAATACAGCCATTGTCTCTGAGCCCCTATGTCATCGGCGTGTATATAGTGTTGAGGAGTTGCTGTTAGTTTACACATAGGATCAACTCAGAGACCCAGAGCACATCATAAAATCACAGGGAAAATAAGTAGATATTAACCAAGCATGTCTCCTATTCGAGTCGGTGTAATCGGGTTAGCTAGTGCTTCAGCAGAGAACTATGAGGGCACTTCGTGGACGGCCAACGCTCACTTGCCCTTCCTCACCAAGTCTCCCAATTTTGAGATTGTTGCATTGTTGAATAGCTCCGTGGAGTCTGCACGGACGGCAATCCAGAAATATGGTCTGTCGGACGAAACCAAGGCCTACGGTGACCCGCAAGGTAAGCCCCAAATACATCTTAAATGAGAAAATACTCATGGTAACAATAGATCTCGCCAACGACCCTAACGTCGACCTCGTGGTCTGCAGTGTCCGTGTTGACCGACACTTTTTGACTGTGCGTCCGAGCCTTATCGCCGGCAAAACAGTTTATGTCGAATGGCCACTAGACCGTAATCTCGAGGTGGCTCAAGAGATGGCTGCTCTAGCGGCCAAGCATAATGCGCGCACTATCGTAGGCATACAGGGCACCTTTTCACCGATTATTCGCAAGATGCGATCTGTTATTGGAAGTGGGCAGATTGGCCGTGTCCTCGCTAGTACGATCACTGGATCGTTTGGCAATAACGTTGATGCAGAGAGCAAGAACGTACGGTACTTTCTCGACCGTGAAGTTGGAGGAAATCCAATCAGTATCCATGTTGGTCACAGCCTAGAGTCCATTGCTGCCGGTGAGTAGTCACAAGACAAGCTTCTGCTTGACACTAATACGGTTTACAGTCCTCGGAGAATTCAAGACTCTGAGGAGTTTTTCGACAATCAGCCGACCAACGATAGACATTAAAGACTACAGCGTTGGAGATACCGGCAGGGTCGTCGAAACGGGGGCTCACAATACTGTCCCGGACCAGATTCTCGCCTATGGTACCGTTGAGCATTCTAATGCTGCGGTAACTATCAAATTCCATGCCGGAAAGGAGTTTCCAGGCCAACCCCGACTGGACTGGCGTATCCAAGGTGAAAAGGGCTGGCTACGAGTGGCTTCCCCACTTGTATCTTTGAATGTCGGCGGCCCGGGAATCAAATTGGAAATCGCGAGACACGATACAAATACGGTAGAGGAGATATTACCGGAGACCGACGAGTGGGATGAGCTGCCTGTCCCGGCGCAGAATATTGCCCGTCTCTACGAGGCCTATCGCAAGAATGAGTGGTATCCCACCTTTGATTGGGCGCTGAAGAGGCATGAGGCGATCGATGGGATCTGGAAAGAGTTTGATGCAGAGAACCATCAGCTTAGCTAGGGAATCAAGCAGAGTAGATAGAATAGTTCGCCAACGTCTTTGCTAAGAAGTTTGTGTCACTCTGAGTTTAACAGCGAGACTTATACGAGGTAGCTATAATGAATGAAATGTGGTCATAGTATCTCGTCAAAATAACCTGAAATTGAATTGATATCGAGTCTGGACTGTTGGGGTCAACTCCAAGTCCCCGTAATTCCCGCATATATAAAATTACAAGTAGTAGTAGTTCTATTCGTGATGTTTGATCATGACACGAATAAAAATACGAGGGCCTTTTGAAAATTACGGAGATCTGCAGATTAGTCCTTGGAAGGTTTCTGACACCATTGACTCCCGCGATGATGTGACGCCGCTATCCGGAATGGCTGCCAAAATACAACACCAACAATCATATCGCAGAGTGGCTGTCGATGGCGTGCATGTGGTCCATAATTAGTGCTCTTATTGAGGGGTATCCCAGGATTTGGGCCCCGCGATGATGAGCCCAACTAAGCTCCAAGTCGCGCAACATCACCTCGGCTACGGTATTTAAATGCGTAGTTGGAGACTCATCCCCAACTAATCAGCTTATTGTAGAAGATCACATACCAAAATGGCTGCTGTTGAAGTACCGGTCCTGCCGGATAGGACTGTCCCCTTGCTAAATGGTCATGCACAAAGCCATGCATTGGTCGGTGTGCCGACAGATATCAAAGGCTCAGCCGCGACCACTATCATAGAGAAAACAGAGGAGGTTTCCCCGCAAGGAAGACCTGCCTTTGAGATAGAGGAGCACCCGATTGATGAAGTTCGAAATATCAAAGTTGGTGTCATCGGTGCGGGCATAGCTGGTATTACTGCTGGGATACTCTTGCCGGCTAAATTACCAGGGCTTGACCTCCGGATCTTCGATAAGAATGCGGACGTGGTAGGTGTTTCTGAAAAGAAATATACCCCCGCGTAGCAAGATGTGAGAAATATTGACTAGTATCAGGGAGGCACATGGTACGAAAACACATATCCTGGTGTGCGATGCGATGTTCCAGCACATGTATACCAATCTGGATTTGCACCGAACACGCAATGGACGGAGGAGTTCGCACAGGGACACGAAATCCGAGAGTACTGGCAAGCGCTTGCCCGCAAGTACCAGGTCTACAAGTATACACGGCTGCAACACAAGGTACAAGAAGCCGTATGGGTCCCTGAAACAGGAAAATGGCGTGTCACCGTCCAGGACGTCGGCATAGGAAGGGTGCGAACGCTTCTATAGAGCCCTCACGGAAGGAATAGCACTGACTGACACTAGGTATATGTCGAACATCTGGACGTCCTGATTAATGCGATCGGTCACTTCAATGATTGGCAACTACCCAACTATCCTGGCATCGATCAATACAAGGGTACCATTTTCCATTCCTCCCACTGGAAACATGACGCGGACTTGAAAGGAAAGCGAATTGCTCTTATTGGTAATGGGGCGTCCGGCCTCCAGGTTCTGCCTTCGATTCAGCCGATTGCACAGCATGTCGATCACTATGCGCGTAACCGCACCTGGGTTGCAGACTCCTTTGGCACTACGGGTGTGCGCCGACTCGAACCGAACTTGTTCTCTCCCGAACAGCTCGAATCATTTAAAGACCCTGACACATACATCCAATATCGCAAGAGTGTGGAAGAAGGATACTTCTCACGCTTTGGTGCAATCTTCAAAGACTCGCCGGAGAATCGCGCACAACGAGACACGTGGACACAATTAATGCTTCAGCGCATCACCGAGAAGCCGGAACTAGCAAATAAAATTCTACCTGAGTTTCCGCCAAACTGCCGGCGAGCTACACCGGGACCTGGCTATCTAGAAGCCCTAGCAAAGGATAATGTGAACTACATACAGACGCCTATCGAACGATTCACAGCAACAGGCATTGTGACGGCAGATGGCGTTGAGAGGCCTGTTGATGTCGTGATTTGCGCTACTGGGGCCAATGTTGACCATGCGCCGCCGTTTTCGATTATTGCAAATGGAATAGATCTCAAGAGAGCCTGGAAACACGATGGTTTGTGGGGATTCCCTTATAATTACCTTGGTATCGCAACACCAGGCTTTCCGAATCTTCTTTGGATCGGCGGTCCTCATGCCACAGGCCATAGCGGAAGCGTCCCGAATAGCATGGAGAACCTGGTCACTTATATTGCCAAGGTCTTGCGAAAGATCCGCAGCCAGGGGGTCAAGGCGATGGCTCCGTCTAAACAAGCCTCTGACGACTTTGTCGAGTACTCTGATACATTTTACCCTCGCACCGTATGGACGGGTAACGATGACTCGACCCCTGGACAGAAGAACTGTCGGTCCTGGTATAATGGTGGCCGCCCTGGTGGACGGATCCATGGCCTGTTCCCTGGAAGCGCTGCTACATTAAACTATATCCGACGGGAACCACGGTGGGAGGATTGGGAGTACGCATATGTCAACCCTAGCGGCAATCGATTCGCCTATTTCGGCAATGGCTGGACCAGAAGAGAACGGTCTCTGGACGCAGATTTGGTGCCGCATGTGAGGCGGCCTGATACAATAGATCTTCGCACGTATATGGAGGGTTGGTGGGACGTTTGACTGTTCACTATGAGCTAGCCCTGGATGTTTGAATATTGCCTTAGAACCAGGTTATGCCAACTTGTTTTACGAAATTACCTTCCACCATGTGATATTGTCAATTCTCATGGCGATGCCATCCGTCACTTAGGCTCGCCTTAAGGAGTAATCGGCCTAGTATCGCTATAGCAGATACGTAAAGTGGGAATAAGTCGAGGTATACCGTGATCCGAAAAGTTCTGCCACTATGATTCACATGGTTTCCAGTTGGCATAATTAAGAGATTTACATGGTTGTCTTGGTATCACGTCTATCTGTAAGTGCTTATTGTATGTCAATCTAGCATTTGTCATACCAAATTAGAGTAAAGCATGAGCTTTAGTAGAGCAATTCCCTATTTTCACCTCTTCGAACTCCCCTGCAACACTGGTAGCAGTCAGGGTAAACGGAAATGTCGCCAAGCTGTCATATCATGTCTTTGTACTTGACCTTCATAGGCTAATTTCATCAATTCATGTGTTCTTTTATAACGCGTACTTTGGAGTCTCCTCTCCTGCGTGCCACACGTACTTCGCCCCTGGGTGAGACTGAGGCAGCCGTGTCTGTCCCTTTTCCCCATACATGTTCTCGCGGAATGTGCCTCCCTTGACAGCATACTCCGAGTGGAAGATCCCTCGCTTCTGCAACTCCGGAATCAAATACTTTATAATATCGTCGAAGGTCTCAGGGATTGAGGCGTAGCTCAGATTGAACCCATCCACATCACCAACTTCAACCCACCGCTCCAACTCATCCGCGACTGTCTTCGCGCTTCCAATAATCTTCGCCCCATTTCCTCCCATAACCAAATACTCTGAGATGGTTTTCTTGTCCCATTTCTTACCCTCAGTCCCTGGCACCGTGCTTGCCCAATGATTCACCATACTACGGATCGCCGGCTGCTCCACGAACCGGAAGTCTTGGTCGTCCTCATATTTTGACAAATCATACCCTGACCATCCACCAAAAAGAGCGAGAGCGCCTTCGGGATCTCCATATCGAGCCAATTCAGCGAACTTCGCATGAGCCGCCTCATCAGTCTCGGCCACAATAGCCAGAATACCCGCCACAACCTTGATGGAACTGGGATCGCGACCCTGCGCCTGCGCTTGCTGTCGCACATTATCGACGGATGGTCGCACTAGCTCCGGCTTTTGACCGTGTAAGAAAATAGCTTCTGCGTGCTTCGCCGCGAACGCCTTGCCTGCGGTGGAGGTACCAGCCTGTAGCAGGAAAGGCGTGCGCTGAGGGCTCGGCTCACACAGATGTGGTCCTGGGACATTGAAGTATTTTCCTTCGTGGTTAATCTGCCTGATGGCTTTGGGATCGGCGTATCCAGCTACTCCATCCTTGACATTAACAGCATCGTCGCGCCAGGATCCCTCCCAGAGTTTGTATGTGACATCGAGGTATTCATCTGCAATGCGATACCGCTCGTCGTGCTCGACCTGTGTGTTCAAGCCAAAATTACGCGCCGCGGAATCCAAATACGATGTCACAATATTCCATCCCACACGACCATTAGTCAAATGGTCAACGGTTGAGAATCGTCGGGCGAGCGCATAGGGAGCATCGTACGTCGTCGAGGCTGTCACACCGAACCCGATCGACTCGGTCGCGGCCGCCATGGCAGGAACACTGTACAGTGGGTCATTGATGGGGAATTGCGCGCCCGCAGGGATAGTCGGATCGAGGTTGGCTGGACCCTTGTAGACATCGTACCCTCCTAGCACGTCGGCGAAAAAGATCGCGTGGAATTTGGCGGCCTCGAGCTTTTGCGCCAGGGATACCCAATGCTGGAGCGACTTGTAGGCACCGCCTTGGTCCGGCGGGTAGCGATGGAGACCTGGGTTCAGGTGGGAAGGTGACTGCATCGCAAATGCATTTAGGATGAGTTGTTTCTTGGGCGTATCGATTGAACCCATGGTCGCTGTAATCTGTGCAGCTGTTCTGGGTTATGGGTAGGGTGCGATATAGGAGAGGGTTGAATCGCCTGGCTGCGTGCGGTACATTGCTCATGTCCAGGAATCAGGGAATATATAGGAGCCATTGAGGGAGATCCTGTTCGGCGACCTCGCCCATGATTGCATTAATGTGTAAATTCAATTGCAAAAAGCCCATTGTTCAAACAGCCCAGCTTGAGATTCTCTCGTATCCCACGGGACGACCCAAGTTCATTGGCTTAGGGTTCCGACATGACCCCAGTACGATTGCCGACTGCAACGATAATGCCCCATAGGTGAATTCTCATGTGGCTCAAATCCTCTACAAAGTTGCAAGAGAGCCTCCGAGTTGGAGTAATATTGACACTACACGCTGGTACTCCAACGGGGTCTCGGTCTTCCATCATCCACGCCGAGAGTGTCGCAATCGGCGATCCGAGGCACGTCTTCGCTGCCGCTTATTCGTCACGCATCACGCAAGAAGCAAATCAATCCTTGTCGCGAACAATGGTACTTTAGGAGAGACCTGTTCAGTGAGGGGTAAATATAATCACTGCAAGCGGGGTGTCTATGGATTTGCTGTTTGAAAGTGGATCCCCCTCATAAGCGCGGCATCTGGATATCTAGGGGTTTTGACGATTCCGAGATAAAATTCGACTTGCCTTGGGAAGTACTCTGAGTACTCATGTTTAATACATTTTGTATTTTTAATTCCCGTATGGAAGAGCCTACTAGAGATTATTAGAGGGGATTAGGCAGGAGGATACTGACGAAGTGCTTTGATCTCTTTTATCTCATTCTATCATAAAGCATCCAATGAACAGATTTCCGGCATCTAACGTAGTATTTGAACATAACCGTGCATATTATCCTGCAAGATCAACAACTATGCGCTTCCCCGACGCTGTGCCTTGTCGAAGAAGTTCTAACGACGCATTCACATTACCCAAGCCTCCTTCTGTGCGAATAATCTCTGGTAGTTCAAGAGCACCTGAATGTAATAGATCCTCGAGCCACGAGACCATCCGCTCTCCTACCTGTGGTGACGTATGGAACAATTTAATCGGAACTGTATGGTAAATGATATTGGAGCTTCTGGCCTTGGGGAGGCCTGTCAGGCCCAGAAGATGAGCGTGTGATCCGTCTCCGCGAACAGTAGCGTCGAGCGTTTGTTGAAGCAGAGTCGCAGTGTCTTTGCCGACAATGTCAATGGCGTATCGAAGCTTGCCCTTTGTCAATCCTTTGATGATGTCGACTGCGCGCTGGGTATCGTGTCGGTCCACCAGAGCATCGGCCCCTAGATCAACTAGTCGCGCACCGTGACGGGCAATATCTGCCACGCAGATTACCTTTAAGCCAGCAAGTTTGGCGAGTTGTAACGTGATATATCCAGTCGTGGTAGAGGCTGGATGAATTAGTCTAAATTGACCCGTCCTAAGAGGGATGTGAAGCTCACCTCCCCAAATGGCGATCCAGTCGCCGGACTTGACTTTTTCGATTTTGGAGAGACCGGAGTAACACTCTTCTCTGATATCAGCTGGGATAGTATCGGTGTCTAATCGGCGAACCACTTCTGCGAGGTCCGGTCCCGGGCATGCCGATGCATAGGAGAAGTCCAATCCCAGTGAGACGCCCAAGGCAAGGGCAGATGCCACAAAGGCAACTCCTAGGGAGGCAGAAGCGTGGATACTTTGGGTGGGCGGGATGCGTGCAGCATTGAAATGGGTCGCGATAGCATATTCTTGGAAAGCCGCCTTTCGAATATCGCGATAATCGGTGGAAGGCACAAGAACTATGTCGCCCTCTTGTACTCGTGAAGACTTATCTGCCTTAACGACGACACCGGCTAAATCACGACCATTAACCCATGGTAAGCTCGGAATGCCGAAATTGAAAGCTCTGGTATTCTGGTGATCAATGGTGGTCTTGAGGTCAAGTTGGGAGAAATGCTTACGGGCCCTTCCAGTCGATCGGGTTCAAACCAATCGCCACAATCTAAGGTTGATCAGTAACTGCATGCCCAGCTGCGGAAAATTGATTGGAGTACCTTGACCAGGATCTCGTCCTTGTTCGATATTGATGGAATCGCATGATCGGTGACCAGCGTGTACTGTTCATGCGCAGCTGTCAATAACAGCGCACGCTGAGTGGCCCGTCCGAGCTGTGGTACGATTGCCTCCTGCACATTAGGATTGACGAAGATAGGTTCCGAGCGTTGTTCCGGATAAACTTCTTGATACGAAATAGTTTGCTGTTTCTCATTCAGCGTAACGAGGGGCACATATGTCGACACGGCAGTCATCTTCATGGGATTCAAAGGCTCGCTGTGGTAAGTACCAAGTGCTAAGTGTGTAATTCGTCTCCTCCAGTAACATATATAGAGGTAGACCGGTTATCGGCACCGCACTGGACCAGCGTCTAGTAAGAGATAGAGGAGCCGATCCCAGCTCCGGAGTCGCCACGCGAGGCATAATGGATCCATCCTTCCAAGCTACAGTATTACCACGCCCTGCATATTTCTGAAGCTTGCCTTGGTCTTTGTTCGTCTCTTGGGTGATTTCTAATAATTGGGCATTGCGAATCGCGGGGTTGATATGACGTGATGGGTGGTTATCAAGAGGAATGTTGGAGAGAATCTTGGCTGTCATCCCTTGCAGTTCGGTCGATGGATATTGTTCATAAAGTAGCCGTAGATCATCTTTGCAGATTGACCTTCCTTTAATATATAAGTACTCTACTGGGACTATATAAATGTATTCGAGTCGGAATCATCTCCGGACAGATGTCATAAAGCTACCACGCTTCGTACACTGTCCGATATTGTAACCAAAGGTATTAATCTGGCGATCATACTGAGCCAATAAAAGTACTCGATGATGTGATTTAGGGCATTGATTGAGGAATAGCCCTCGCAAATAATACAACCTTTGAGAAGATTACAAAATTTCACCAGGTATTTTCACCCCGATTGATCTTTAATTATTAATTCATAGTGCATTTAAAAATATCAGGCTAAATTTTGTACTACGTAGAATAAAGTAGAGGGTCCTTAAGGTCCTTCTGTGGAGTAAGATGATGTCTGGGGATATCGTAGGTTTATCATCAGTGTTACCCCGTTAGGCTTCAAGTCGAATTGCAGGGTTGGCTCTCTAACATATAACAATCTACTCCCTTGCTGAATCCCGCATGCTGACCAATGCCGCCGGCCTCCGAGAGCTGTGATGTGTCCGATCTTTGATACCATCGACCACTTAGCATTCCAGGAATCGTACACATAACTCCTGACCAGAATGACGTGCCTAGGGATCATGGAGGGTGAGCTCCCTATCAATACCGGCCCTGCCGACCTTGTATGACATGCTGGATACTTTGCCCTTGCTTTTTTGTCAATCTACACTTAAGGCCAGTGACAAGAATCCCCTGAACTGTTGGGGAGGTTATATCAACTGTGCCAGATTTACCTGGTTCCAAACCAAGAGCTTGAGACTTGTATTAAAAAATAACGCACGCCGTACGAACCCTGCTACCGTGATGAGCAATACGGAAACAGAGCCCTTGTTGGACTCGACTTCTCCTGGGTACGACGCGGTGGATGACTCGAGTCTCGACTCTCCGCTTGATGCGCTACACTCAGATTTCCAAAGCAAATTGCCTGGAGTGCCATCCCATCGCAAAGCGCTCAACTGGTCTAGCGCATATATACTAGTTATTTCGCGTGTTATTGGGAGCGGCGTGTTTGCGACCCCGGGATCAATCGTCAAGTCGGCCGGAAGTATCGGATTAACGCTATTATTATGGCTGGTCGGAACAATCTTAGCAGCCTGTGGAATGGCCGTATCAATGGAATTTGGATGTATGCTCCCTCGTTCTGGTGGAGACAAGGTAAATCTTATTCGTTCTGTTATGGTTTCTTCTTGACTTTACACTTGTTTCGTATCTAAATCTTTGTTAACCCCATCTAGGTATACTTGGAGTACGCTTATCCCAGGCCTAAATTTCTCGCGTCTACCCTCATCGCGGTACAAGCAGTACTATTAGGCTTCACAGCTAGCAACAGCATTATTTTTGCAAAATACACACTGTTCGCATTTAACATCGAACCGAGCGAGTATCAACACAAGGCACTCGCTGTTGGCCTTTTAACCCTCATCACCATTGTGCATGGCTGCTTCCTCAAAACCGGAATATGGATCCAGAATATCCTCGGATGGGTCAAAATCTTCCTTATTATGGCCATGTCTTTAACTGGAATTTGGGTCATTCTTCTGCGCCCCTACGATGAATCGCTCGGTGAATCCGATCGTGCGGTCACTAACAATCCTTTCGCATGGGATACATTATGGGAAGGCTCCAACTGGAGTTGGAGCTTGATCTCAACATCAATCTTCAAGATCTTCTATTCATATGCGGGACTGAACAATGTGAACAACGTCCTCAATGAAGTCAAAGACCCGATCAAGACGGTGAAGACGGTTTGCCCAGCAGGACTTCTGACTGCGGGCGGTCTTTACTTCCTAGCAAACATATCCTACTTCCTTGTAGTTCCTCTTGACGAGATCAAGAACAGTGGTGAACTTGTTGCGGGCCTTCTTTTTGAGCGACTATTTGGGGCACATGTGGGCCGAGTGCTTTTCCCGTTGGCCATCGCCATTTCCGCGGCCGGAAATGTCATGGTCGTGACCTTTGCTCTGGTATGGACACCGTGTGTCGCAAACTGAATCTCCCCAGGCTGAACTGTTCATATTAGGCTCGTGTGAACCAAGAAATCGCTCGTCAGGGCTTTCTACCGTGGTCGCACCTTCTGTCCTCATCGCGACCTTTTAACTCTCCACTTGGAGGACTTCTTGTGCACTATGTACCATCTATTCTTGTGATTTCCCTCCCACCGCAAGGAGATGTTTACAACTTCATCTTGGACGTCGAGGGTTATCCCGGACAGATCTTTGCCTTGGCAATCACGGTCGGCCTTCTCATTGTCCGACGGCGGGAACCATCCCTTCACCGTCCGTTTAAGGCGTGGAATTGGGCGATATGGTTACGTATCGTGGTCTGCATTGCTTTACTAGCAGCTCCTTTCTTCCCTCCACCGGATTGGAACGGAGATGTGCATTTCTTCTATGCCACGTATGCTATTGTTGGAGCTGGGGTGTAAGTGTCTGATTACTAGTGATAACTTTCCATTAGCTAACCGATTTAGGGTTTTATTTGGCATCTTGTATTGGTACATATGGACAGTTCTACTTCCGCGCTGGGGGGATTATCAACTGGAGGAGGAGAAAGCCGTACTGGAAGATGGAACGGGCATTACAAAGCTTGTTCGCTCGTATAGAATCACCTAAGCTTGGATATGTAAGCGCTGACGTCAAGACGTTATATGGATTAGAAATGCGTAAACCCATAACTAATTGTGCTCTGGTGACCTTAATGAATCTCATTATTAATGCATATCGGTCCTCCTATTCGCCGGCCACTGCGGATGGTCTCCCTATTGCGTCTTTTGTAGTATTTCAACGGTCATACTTGCATGCATTCCCTCCCTTCCCAAAGCTCCAATAGGCCTGTTTTACATGTATCACCCCGAATCGAGTGACACATGCATCTGAGCCTTGGATGATGGCGTGCGAATCTGACAAATGCCAATTCGTCTCCACGTTTCACCAACAGATCTGTATATAAAAGTAGCTATTCACCTAATAGCTCCAGTGTAGATCAAAGCATAAAGGCTAGAGCAAGTTTCGAACCTCGTCAATTCCCTTAGTGCAAGCTTAGCTACATACGACACGAACCATCATGGCCTCTGCGGCAGTTCAAGTTCCACCCAGCCACAAACCATCGCCACTTACCCAACAGACCTCTATCCCTAACTCCTCCGAAAAGCCCCACCACGTTCAAACAAAACTGTACTTTCTGAAAGAGGTTGAGGATGGTTCTCATCTCACTCCAAACTATGTTACACGGCCCGAGACCTACGAACGGCCCTCCGTCGCGCTCGACGTCACCGTTCACGACGTAAGCGGTCATGAGCTAGACTACACACTGGATAAAAA
This sequence comes from Aspergillus pseudotamarii, assembly GCF_009193445.1. Taxonomy (NCBI): domain Eukaryota; kingdom Fungi; phylum Ascomycota; class Eurotiomycetes; order Eurotiales; family Aspergillaceae; genus Aspergillus; species Aspergillus pseudotamarii. The sequence goes on along the minus strand of NW_022475034.1, from coordinate 174,870 downwards.
TGGTTTCCAGTACTACTACCATGAGAGCCTTGAGAAGGACTTCCTTGATGACGAGAAAATTGCAAGAGAATACTATCCGGAAACCGAACAGCTTTTGAAAGACGCGTATGTGCCACCCTAATCTGTCCAGTGTTGAGACACTAAAGTATATACAATAGGACTGGCGCTTCTCGTGTCTTCATTTTCGACCATACTATTCGCCGTGCACCCAAAGATGTGCGAGCCACGTCCACGCCCCAAAGGGGACCTGTCCAGCGTGTGCACATCGACCAGTCTTACGAAGCGGCGAAGAACCGTGTCACTTACCATCTTCCTGAGGACGGACCCGAGCTCCTCAAGGGGCGTTATCAGATCATCAATGTTTGGCGGCCTATCAAGCCAATTCTGAAAGACCCATTGGCTGTCGGGGATGCTCATACGCTTCCGGATAGTGACCTCGTGGGCATCAAGCTTATCTACCCTAATCGGGAGGGCGAGACATATGCGGTTAAGCCCAACCCTGATGTTAAATGGTACTATCGCTACGGGCAGACGCCTGATTTGGTCACCTTGATCAAGTGCTTTGACTCCAAGACGGATGGTCGGGCTCGCAGAGTTCCTCACTCTGCGTTTGTTAACCCAGACACTGTGAATGAGGAGCCACGGGAGAGTATTGAAGTGAGGGCATTGGTCTTCCATCCGGATGATCAGGAGTAGGTTTTCATCACTATGATTTATGGATTTGTCCTGCGTTTTGCCTTTTCATGATTATGTGTGTTTATGGTTGAGACTGGATACTTCTGAAGAGGCGCCAAAGCAATGATAATATATATATTTTGAATTTGACATATTATGATTCTTCTTTAACTCCATTTCGTCTCATGCATATTATCGTTTCAGATTTGTAACGGTCAAGTGTTGCGTTTTAGAACAAGCCTATCCTCGGTTCAAGCGGAAGGACAACAAGAATAAAACCAAAAACTAAAATTGTGGGGCATAATATGCATGTCCTGATGAAATTCGTTTTGGTAATTTTCAATTCAAAAAGCAGAATTGGTACGAAATTGGCATCCCTGTTCTAAAGTATTGTACACAATTTGTGCTAAAATGCCGTGCGAGCACGTAATCGAGCCCTCCAACGGCAACATCACCAAAGCGGCTGCGGCATTCATTGTGCAAAGCCTACACATTTAGCGCAATTAAATGCAACTTTACTATTAGAATCTACCTTCGTTATTGGGCTAAACAGGGGTCCACGATTGGCAATTTACCTGCGCGATAAGCTTAGATTGTCATGTAGACGAGAGCTCGGCAGCTGTAGTTGTACATAAATCCCACCATGGCTTCAGAATGACTTTCATTCTCGGATGTCGAATATCCAAAATCATACATCAAACGGTAGCTACGTTGCTGATTCATAATGACTCACGAGAAAGAGGATATCCGATCGGCTGATGAAGAGGTTGGGAGCACTTCTCTCCCTTCAACAGAAAACCATCCAGGTCAGCTGACTGCTTCAAACCCCAATAACTATGCTAACAGCAGCAGTCAAATGGTATCGCTCAACGTTCTACAATGCTCTTATCTTGGGATTGTGTAATTTCCTCGCCCCCGGAATTTGGGGAGCCATGAACTCAGTCGGCGGAGGAGGGTTGGAAAAGCCGGTCGGTAATCTCCAACGGGCCTTCTACTGTGACAGGAAACATTGACACCAAGTGCATAGTATCTCGTCAACGCAGCGAATGCACTGACATTCTGCCTCATGGTGCTTTCATGTTTTTTTGGCAGTGTAGTTGTCCGCTACATCGGGATCAAATGGACGCTCATTGTCGGCACGATGGGCTACGCCCCGTATGCTGCAGGTCTCTACACCAACAATCGATTCGGCACTGAATGGTTCGTTCTCTTTGGTGCCGCGCTTTGTGGCCTCTCTGCCGGTATTTTCTGGATGGCTGAGGCCGCCATTGCGATCTCCTATCCGGAACCACACAACCAGGGTCGCTTCCTCGGCTTCTGGTTGAGTTTTCGCGTCGGTGGTCAGATTCTGGGTGGTGCGATTAATCTGGGCATCAACTCCAACCGCAACACGGCTGGTAGTGTCTCATACGCTGTCCTCATCGTTTTCATCGTTCTACAGGCGCTTGGTCCGTTCGCAGGGCTGCTGCTGAACACACCCTCTCAAGTACAGCGCACAGATGGAGTTCCTGTGAAACTTCGCATAGCACATAGTCCGCTTCACGAGATCAAAGAGACGGCAAAGCTCTTCTTCACTCGGAACTTCCTCCTTATAGTCCCACTCATTAGTCAAGCAGTCTTTACGGAGGCCGTGATGTTTACCTATCTGTCGCTGTGGTTCTCAGTGCGGGCGCGTGCGTTAGGGTCTTTCCTGGGAGGCATTATTGCCCTGATCCTCGGCAACCTGCTAGGCGCATTTTTAGACACCAAGCGCATTTCACTCAAAACTCGAACTCGGAGCGCCTTTGCAACTATTCTCACATTGCAAGGGGCATGGTGGGTTTGGGGTACTATCATCGTGACAGAATTTAAGAAAACCCAGCCGTCGTACGATTGGGCAGATGCGGGTTTTGGCCGCGGGTTCGCACTGTACTTGTTCTGGGTTGCGGGATTCCAGTTAAACTATATGTTCTTGTATGTTATTGCACAGAGAGTGTATGACTTGATGATGCTGATGGCTGACCACTGGCAGATATTTCCTTATTGGCAATCTTGCCGACGACGAAGAGGAGGTTATTCGTATCTCCGGCTTACTTCGTGGCACGGAGTCGGCGGCTCAGGCTGTTTCGGTGAGTTATCCTGCCCTCATTGCCTTTTCTTCAGGTGTACTAATAATGAATGATAGTATGGTCTGAACGCTGTCACGATCATGGCTTCGGTCGGAAGTGTGTATCTCAACTTCGGGCTGTGGGCTATTTCGCTGCTACCCGCGTGGTTGGTTGTCAAAAATATCGGGGTAACGCTGGGAGACAAGAAGATTCAGAGGGAAATAAGAGTGGATTAGACTAAGAGAGCGATCCATAGATATGCGAGGTATATCATAAATAGTTTTGCACGAATGTGAAGCAATGCGCGCCCACATTTTCCACTCGCTGAGACATGCATTAGTCGTATTCTATCACTTCCAACCAGTGACAAGCATACTGCTACAGCACTTATACTACAGTGACCTCCTGACTCCAACAAACGCCATGGAAATGATATAGATTGGTTACCAAATGAGTTCTGCGAGAAGTGCTATATAATCTTATCTCCGACGTTCGTTATCAGATGAGCTCTTACGGACAGGCGACATTCAGCTCGACATCTCTGGAGCGTTTGGTAGGAACTCATCTTTGTCAACGCAGTTTTCTTCATGGGTCCGCAGGCTGTAGTGGGCGAATTTACTATTTGCGCGGATTCTCGTGCCATAGCGTCCAAATAGAGGCGGAATCACGCAGAATACCGTCCCCACTGCGGCCAGGATTGAAACAGCGACATTGTTCCCCAATGCTGAGAACATCTGTCGCGCAAATAGAGGAAAAGTGGCTGAAAGGATTGCACGTAGTGATGCGACTGCTGCCAGTCCACTAGCCGCGTAGCTCAAATAACTGTCGGCCAGGTACCCCAAGAGCACGGTCGGAAATTCGTTTATTGCATAGCCAATGAGCACGAGGGGTATGGTTGGCACTATCCAATGCATGTTTTCCGCGTAAGGAGGAATGGTCCATGCAAACCACCATAGACCGATGGCCATCAGTGGTGTACCAATGTATATCCCCAGAAGCTTATGTTCGGGCAATAGCTGACGACCATCACGAAGATAGTTTTCGATAATTCGGTCATCTGCAAGACGAGTGAGAAGGCTCAGCACCGTGCCAATTCCCAACCCCACGAACGCAAGACATGAAGACTCCGCGGTGAATCCCAAATGTTGATAGATCGGCTGGAGCGCTTCGGTGAACAGATACACCAAGCCAAAGGCAGTCGATGTCATCACGGCGACACAGATCACAATAGGCTCAGCGAATAACTCCACTGGCCGGACCAAGGTGGTGCGTACGAATGTGTGGAGGTCTGGCGTATGGTCGGGATTGAGCGGAGGCGGCGTTTTCATTCCTGTTGTCTGTCGGAATTGGGCAACCTGGCGCACGAGGAGTAGAGATGGACGTGATTCCCGAATGAAAAGAAGCAGGATGGTAAGAAAGCCGATTATACACGCAGCGACATAGAAGACCCATCTCCTAAAGATATCACATGAGCGTTCATCCATGTCATCATCCACGTTTGTAGCATCTTACCAGCCCAAGTTACTAGTGATATAAGCACCCATGATCGGCCCAAGTACAAGACCTAAATTCGATGCAACCGACCATATACACAGCCACCACGTTCGCTGCCGACTTCGATACATGTCTTCAATGCTACCTGCCAGTACGTTTGCCGGAATCGAGGAGAGAAATCCTGTTGCGCAGCGTCCAACAACGACAGCCGCAAGAGAATGAATCGATGCGATAATAACACACCCAATGCTGAACAAGATGCCGCTAATTATGTAAAGCTTTCGACGCCCAAATGTTTCCGAGTATGGCGCAAACAATATTGACCCAGTCAGTTGTCCCAGGAGTGACCTGTCGCAGTTAGGGCGATGGACATCGGAGGGGGCAAGCTGGTTCCGCATACACCGACACAAATAGGAATATGGCCAGCGTTTGGTCGATATTATACTCTGCATGCGCGGCCTTTGCAGTTATTGTCTGATCCAGGGCGATTAGTCCATTGCTTTCGGGTGTTTAAGCCATGGGTGGCACTCACGCCAGCCGTACTAGAGGCTGTGCTGGCGATTTTGATGAGACATCAGCTCCAGAAACAACACAAGTGAAAAGGAATCACCCACGTAAAAAGGTCCACAAGATTGATAATGGTCAGATCGTATGTCTTTCTTCTGAATGACCAATTTCGAGGGTGATTCTGGTTTGTGGGCAGCCATCGGACGAACCGACTATCCGGAGTCAGTTGAAGCCCATGCTGAAATAAACATTCGTCAAGAGGGTCAGTATCATGGCTGAATGGTATCGTCTTGTTCCCTTCTAAGGTATGTGCGCTCATTTTGTTTTGTCCGATGGGAGTAAAATGTGGTTAACGGGAACACAAGCGACTATCGTAAAGGATTCCCAGCCGGGTGTGTATTAACACGACATCTAGTCGTATGGGAATATTGAACACAAGGAGGCCCTCCTTTGCCTGCTCATCACGCCGTGACAGTAGCGTATATATATTGTGGTATTCTGAGCCTTGCATATGCACTTGTAAGGTCTATCTCTACATTTGGATTGCAGGGTACCCGTCAGAGAAAGTATAATCGGCAATTACGAGACAATTATAAGCGGACTTCCCTCTATTACAGAATAAACAAACAAGAATCTCGACCGGAAATGGTTGTAATGTAGATCAAAGAATGTGCGCCAAGTTTGTTATTGCTCCATCAGACCAAATGGATCCAATTATATGCACATCGAAATCCACTGTGAGAGGGATCATCAGCAAGGGATGACCCGCACCGTGCGGCTCATTGAATGATCGACGTGATCCGAAAAGGGCCCATCCTCTCCTCAAAGTTCAAACTATTACCAAGGACTGGCCACAAGCCTAATGCCAATCTCCCTTTTCACATTTCGGAGCTCACATGCGCTAATGAATGTGTTCATAAGGCATCTGACGCAGAAGCTTAGAAGGTCTTTTAAGCTTCCCTATGACATACATCCCTATTAGGTCCAGGACAAATTGCTCAAATAGGTGCTTTTCGTAGCTCAAAATTTTGATCCAATCAGAAATCAATCACAAAGTGTATCATACACTAGTAAACTGCGGTACTATCCTTGATCTCTATAGATATCCGTACATTCTCTCCGCAAATTGCGGATATAGGATAGCAATCACTATCCTTAGATTTCGGCAGAGCCCCATCTAGGAAATAGGCTTAAGCTTCAACAACTCTGCCCAACCCATTACCCATGTGGGTAGCCCATGATTCACCTGTGAATGACTTCCCACTCTGTATCTATTCAGTCCATATACGTAGTATGTGGTCCGATTCTCTCCATACTTTTCCTGCGAGTCACATACCCCAGATATAGTCAAGAGCAGTTTAAATAAAGTTCCCAAGTCTTTCTTAACAACTGTCCTGCCCAATACACCATCCAATCTTCTATTTTGATATTACGGTCATAGTTGCCATTGCCCCTGATAACTTCGCAATTAGCGCAGATACGCTAGCATTGCTTGGAGAACATAAGCAGAGATTTTTTGCAGGCGTATCGAGGCAAAAAATATAATCAGCAATAGTAGAACTAAGTCACACATCGTTGATAACTATAGGCTGTTATCTTCACCACTGCAGGGCGGGTCGAAACCTCCTTCTGCTCCCACAGGACAAGTTTATTGATATCCAAAATTTAATACCAAGGCGCCAATTCGTGCATGAGCCTGTATCTGGTCCGTGAACAATCTGCATATATATAAAAACCTGGAATATGCAGAGCCGAATAAAACTCAAGACATCTACGTAAGTACACCAGGTTACAAAAATGGCGCTAATGTTTTGACTGCGCTTTTTGTTTTTGCAGCCCTCACCAAAAGAACGGGAAACTACTTTTGGATGGTTCGCCTGTGCCTCTGTCACTATCTTCTGTATTAAAATGTACTTATGCTGAACTAATTCAGCGTTCATAAAAATTTGTATTGTCATACAAGTAAACTTCCTTGCAATGAGGCATTGTTCCATATCCACCAAGATCCTCCCGGGGGATCACGTCGTCGATCAAGATCTCTTCGAGTATGTTAAACCTCTGCCAGACATGTATATATGTAATCCAGTATATTTGTTTCATCCCATTATTAGAGATGCTAGGGCTACGGTGCCAACTTACAGTGGATTCTTCCTGTGAAGCATCGCGTTTTGACAGGTTACGCATATTACATTGCAAGAACCCGTAAGAAACCCAAATTTGTCACTGATATTAAAAGGGCACAGACGAAGAAACGAGATAGCTACAGGGCATATGATACAACAACCTTGATTTCTCCTTTCTTAGCGACTTCCACCTGTATGGTCTATCATGTCTTAATCATGAAACATGAATTAGTCAGAAAAAAAGCCCTTGTCATCAGTTCGTATACTGTAGAAACGTTGATATATCAGCCTCATAAGTCACGCATCCATATTAGAAGCAGATTCTTACCGCCCAACAAGCGACAGGATGGTTCGCTTGACCACAATGAATCTTGTCAAGATTCTTATGAATGAAGCTGGTCAGTTGATGCCTTACATGTCTCAAAAAAAGTACACGGCGGATTGCTGCTTACATGGTGGGCTTGCTCCTGGCAATCTCGCTGATTACGGCATTGCTCCTTGTTTTGACACTAAACCACAAAATCAGAAGTTGCCCTGTGTCAAGAAAAGGCATGCAGAAGGGATTCTCACACTGAAGCCTGCCGCACATCCATGCCAGTCTTGGGCGAAGACTCCAGTGCACAGGGTGAGAGCAGTGATAAGGGCTGGGAGAAGTTGCATCGTGCTGGATGATCGGTTTCAATTGGACTGAATTTAGTGAAGATTGTTGATAGAGAGCCAAGTTAGTATTGTTCGATGGGTGGGCCCCAAGCATGTATTTATAGCCCTGAATGCGCTCTGCTGTACCCTCACTTACGATACTGCCGAGGGTAACGCTTACATCGTAAGTTCCCCAATAAATAGGGCTGACTCATGGTCTCTTTCGTCGTCTATCCCGGTCCGCATCAGCGACAACCAATCATTACATATTGTTACTTGTTCAGTGGACTCGGGGTGGGACATGTCTCAGATACGTCACTGGCATTCTGCCACTCGGCGTGGGCTTGATCTCTCAGCTCGTCGTATTCTCTTGCAAATGAGGAAATGGATGTAACTGTGGAGACTCGACGGCATACTAAATTCTGACCTGGGATTTAATCCTATCTAAAGATACGAGGAACGCTTCATGCTTGGAACGGCCAGTATCTCTTTATCTTTGGCCCCACATTCTATCTTAGACAAGACAAAAGAAACAGTGGCGTCGTTCACGCAGTTTCTATCCCATATTTGTTGAACGCCATGTTACGTGTACGGAGGCTGTATGATTGGTCATACTGCATATAGCCATACCTCGGCTTCAACATATTTTATTAGACCGCAGCCAAAGCTTTTATTTCAAAGGTCGTCGTTCGAATGTCTTGTGCCCTATTTCCGGCCTAAATGATTCGGACATCTAATTTAAGCATCATAGAGGTACAAGCCAGAGGTTCCCAAGTAGAACTGCACGCCCAAGTACATGCTTCGTATACCACCTCGAGACTGGGGTATACACGGATTGAATAATACTAAGTAACTCATGGATGTGTAAATCATGCAAGGGGCAGAGTAGTGGCCTGCTATAAAGGACACCCGACGCACATGTACTTTGACCGTACACTATTGGATTATGCTAATGGAGTTGTAATGCACGGTTGTCCCCCACGTTGAATGCTTTAAGATAGATCTTCGCAATAGTCGCTCGGGATCTACGCCTAGCACAATATCTACAAGCCACTAATACGGTAGAATGCTTTTCCTTTTATCTCGAGCCGTAGGACAAAGGTTACATTAGTCGCAAGGTTGTACCGCCTAATATCGTATCATGTTATACTTCGACCAGGGTAGCATATGTTACAGTGAGACAGTGGAATTACAGTGGCTTTTTCCTACGTCATTGGCAGATCAGATCGAGTTCTGCATTTAGTACGCACAGGAGATCCACATCCACCAGAGGACCAAGATATAGCGATATGCCGACAGCTCGTGTTCCTGGGGGGCCTGACATACGTGTCATTTTTAACCCCAGAGGACGATGCAGTCAGAGATATCTCTACCTTTATGTCAATATTCCTATGAAGCCTCGTAACTCAGATTGACGTATCTCACTCTATCTGAGTATTTGCTCGGTCTCGCGTTATTGCAAACTGGCCCTTCCACGCTGGGAACCCCAGGTTATTAATAGAACAGTGTAAGACTAGGCTCAGCGCTACGCAGCCTTGCGAGACACAGAGTAGCCACGCTACACTAGCCTTCAAGATGCACCTGTTCAAGGTAAGGATTAGGTCCTTTTCCTGATCAGTAACGACTCGGAATGAGACTTTTTTTTTTGTTGATGATGTTGATCACGAAGCACTACGTGGCCATCGTGGATCAAGGATCTAGCCGCCTCTCTCGCAGTCATTACAATAAGATAATTTGTAGAAGTCACCAATATTGATTAGGACTTGGCAATATTCTCTCAATTATGTTTTTTCCAGGGCTAAAAGTCAATGGAAGTCAATTCCACTCCCAGAATGTTTGCCTGGTTTGCACCATGACATCACATAGCTGAGTCAGCCGTGGGAAAAAAGGCGCTAAGCTTTGCGGAGAATTTCGGTTCCGCGACTCCCAGATGAGGATTATCATCCATTCCCACCAAACACCCGCCCGCGTCGCACATACATACGTGCATACTCTCGCATACACAACATCTTTGTGACTATTGGCTACTCTGACTCCGCGGTTTATGATACCCGTCAAGAGTTAGGTTGTCTTTCACAACTGTTTAGGCCACTGATCGCCTGCCATTCTAGCGGGCCGGCCTGACGTAGACGCGATCATGGCGCGAAGATATATGATCCCATGGCTCTATGACCTGGGCATCTGGATCTTCACCCTATGTCTAGACATTTTCTTCCGGGAGGTTTACTCCCGAGGAGCTTGGCGAATCCCCAGACGCGGGCCGGTGATCATCGTGGCCGCTCCACATGCCAATCAATTTGTCGACTCGATCCTGTTAATGCGCATCCTGAAGCACGCAGCCAATCGTCGGAGCTCTTTCCTCATTGCCGAGAAGTCCATGCGAGAGCCATATATCGGCACAATGGCCGGATGCATGGGAGCTCTTCCGGTTGTGAGAGCCCAGGATAATGTCAAACCAGCCGAGGGTATGATCTATTTGCCGGATCCCGACAATGATCCGACCCTTGTTCGTGGTAAAGGAACGGATTTTACGAATAAACTCTTCATGGAAGGCGGCACCATTATTCTCCCGCGGGTGGGAAAGACCAGTCCGGAACAGCAAGCGATTGCGCAGATTCTCGGGCCGGAAGAATTGAGACTGCGAAAGCCGTTCAAGCAGTTCGACGAAGATCACCCTCTGTACGACGCGTTGCGCACCGGGACGAAATTCAAAGTGGCCCCGCATATCGACCAGCGTCAAATGTTTGACGCCGTTTATAGCGAACTCATTGCAGGCGGCTGTATCGGAATCTTTCCGGAAGGTGGCAGCCATGACCGACCCAGCCTGCTCCCCTTGAAGGCTGGTGTCGCCATCATCGCATTGGGTGCTCTGGCTCAGGATCCCACCTGCGGCCTGTCTATCATTCCTTGCGGCATGAATTACTTTCACCCGAATAAGTTCCGTTCTCGCGCTGTCGTGGAGTTCGGTAACCCCGTCCACGTACATCCGGACCAAGTCGAAGCGTTCAAGGCCGGTGGGAACTCGAAGCGCAACGCCGTGGGATCATTGCTGGAGACGATTAATGAAGCACTAACTGCGGTTACTCAACAAGCGCCCGACCACGAGACACTCATGCTCGTCCAAACCACGAGGAGACTGTACCGACCTCTACGGATGAAGCTACCCTTGCCAATTGTTATTGAAGTCAACCGACGACTGCTCAAGGGTTACACTCAGTTCAAGGACGAGCCTAAAGTCCTCCAGTTAAAAAAGGCTATATCCGACTACAACCGACGCCTTCGAGCCTTGGGCATTCGGGACCACCAGGTTGAGTGGGGCGACGTGAAGCACCGACCGTGGTGGATGGTCTTAGGCACGCTGCTGTATCGCATCGGTGAGCTTCTCACCCTAGCTGTAGGAACACTGCCATCTGTCGCGCTCTTTTGGCCAGTCTTTGTTACCGCCAAGGTTATCTCGGTAAAAAAGCAGCGCAAAGCTCTTGCCGGTTCCGTGGTCAAGCTTGAAGGCCGTGACGTGGTCGGGACCTGGAAGATTCTTGTCGCTATGGGACTGGCGCCTGCCTTGTATACCTGGTATACCGTGGTTGTGACGACATGGCTACACTACTGTCGCAACGATGGACATTACTGTGCCGTTTCGCCTTGGTGGACAAACCCCAGAACCTACGTCCCTGATAGCATTCCCCTTTGGCTCTTTTCTGTGTTTTTCTTCGGCTTGATGATTTCCGTTTCCTTCGCTGGTTTGCGAATTGGCGAGATCGGCATGGACGTACTCAAGTCTCTCCCGCCCCTTCTCGTTGCCTTGAACCCCATCTCTGCAAACTCGTTGGCCAAGCTGCGGGAGGAGCGCCAAGCCTTGTCGACCAAGGTAGTCGACACGATCGATGCGTTTGCCCCGGAGATCTTCCCAGACTTTGAACATGAGAAGCTCGTTCCCCATGGCTATCCTCATGATGACACATACCAATCTCGGTTGAAGAGTATGCCACCTAGTGAGCCCGAAAGCCGAAACACCAGTAAAACCCGAGGCAGCCGCAGCCGATCCCGAAGTGGCGGTTTCCTCCAAGACACCCTACTCAAACCACTGACGATTGGATCGAAGGATGATCTCGGAGAGGTCAACCGGCGAATTCGCGACTCCATGAAGGAACGAGGCCGCGAGCGCGTTCGAGCACAGTACGATTCGGATGCGGATGCTGTGTTGGTTGATGGATCTGCAGGCAGTGACAGCGGAGATGGAGTGGAGGAGAAGAAGACCAGATGAATTTTTCCTCCGAGGAATCAACACCCAGGGATTCTAGCAAAACTGTGAGATAGAGAAGAGCGGGGCATGTCTGGCATTACCTACTTTCTTTGTACAAAAGCGCAATAATGATCTATGAGAATTAACTTAATGATTACGTGAGTGAAGGTGAACCCTCTCCGATCTCGATGCGTGTAGTTTGGATCGTTTCGCCTTTAGTACCACATCTAAGCGCTAAGGTAGCTCTTAGAGGTTAAATTATCAGCTCAACATATATCAATCGCCCGGATGGTTATAGTGATATGATTCGCGCTTAGGTTTCACTCAAAGCATTAACTGCGCGAGGTCCCCGTCGACCCCGGGTTCGCGCCTTAGTTTTTCCCCCTTTTGTTGTTGCCCTATCTATCTCATTCTCCTAAGAGATTGAGCAAATCGCGTCGAAGGACTCAAGTTGTCAGAACGTGATCTCGTTTACTGGTCGATCGTGCACTCTGCCCATCGAGGAATCTCCAAGGCGTATCAAGCCCGCAACCTTTTTAGACCAACGCATTCCATTCAACTGATCTATTAACTAACAAAGGTTGTCCTACTCTCGCTCGAGTCGGTACCGCACAGCCCGATAACTGCATCTCAAACTATCTCCGCTATGCTTGATTGGGTGTGAAAAGCCGAGTTCCCTGTCTGCGCGCGGTACTAAGTGGGTACTTCTTATCATCCTCACGCCATGGGAGGCTCGTGTAGTGCGTACGAGAATCGTATTACTGCAGATAATCTGTGGTGTGACGTGATGAGGTGCATATTACCCCTCCTGAGGCGCTGATCACTTCGGCGCCATCGTACATGTAGATCTGAAGAGAAACGCATGATAAGGTCGACACTTGCGTTGCGACCAAAATGAACCGGGAGACATCTTCTCCGAGCAACTTCACTCACATATGAGAGATGACCATGGCATCGACTGCACCTGCCGACATACCTAAGGGAGTCCAATCCGACTCGATCACTGGTGACGATCCCAATGGAGTTGGTGAGACCGAGGTCCTCGTCCCCGGGTCCCAGAAGCTTCACAGGAAGCTCCGTGGGCGAGAGGTTCAGCTCTTTGCGGTAGGAGGAGCTATCGGTACATGTATGTTAGTCTTGGACTTGTTCACAATCGCCTCAATTTACTCATTCGCATCAGCGCTCTTTGTACAAATGGGCTCAGCCTTGCCCAAGGGTGGTCCGGCGGGCCTCTTTATCGGATTCATAGCATACGGTACAATCGTTCTAGCCGTTAATGAATGTTTTGGTAAGTGTCGGCCTCGAGATTCAGTTCAACCAAGGCTACTAGGGTATCCCGTGTTGGCGCTATAACGTGGTACCGGGCTAATACTAAAAGGCATATCCAGCGGAGATGGTTTGCTACATGCCCATTCCATCGCCCTTCGTGCGGTTGGCTGGACATTGGGTAGATGACGCGTTGAGCTTCGCGATGGGCTGGAATTTCTTCTTAGCCATGGGTTAGTTCCTTTCGCGCCTGACTTGTCACAGAGTATACTCACCTCGGAGGTGTCCCTTCAACATATACAGCGCTAAATATTCCTTATGAAATTGTCGCAATCAATATTCTGCTCACCTACTGGACCGACAAAGTGCCCACTGCAGCAGTTGTTGTCGTAGTTATGGCCATCTATGGGTAAGGACGCCATAAGTTGCTTGGCTCTAGGAAAGTACTTATGACCCCGTCTAGGATATTGAATGTTCTCACCGTTCGCTACTTTGGCATTGCTGAGTTCTACTTATCGTTCTTCAAGATCCTCCTGATGCTGGGTTTAATTCTCTACACGTTCGTCACCATGGTGGGCGGCAATCCCCATCGTGATGTCATTGGATTCCGATACTGGAACGACCCAGTTCGTACACACTTCCCGATAATGACAATCATGGCAGATGCTAAGCTAATCGATGCACTTTCCTTGCCGGCTTGCAGGGAGCATTTGTCTCACATCTAGTGCCCGGAGACACTGGCCGCTTTCTTGGGGTGTTAAGCTGCATGATCCAGGGCGCATTCACGTAAGTGGATCGAGTTGCCAATCTATCTTTGGTTGAAAGCATCTACAGTGTCACAAGGGACATGTTGATAGTTAATGCGAACGGTTAGAATGGTAGGGCCGGAGTTTATATCCATGGCGGCTGGTGAAGCCGAGCGACCCCGGAGAGTCATGCGGAAAGCATTCGCATCCTTTGGTTGGCGCCTTATGTTTTTCTTCTGTCTGGGAGCACTCTGTGTAGGGATCGTGATCCCGTACAACGACCCTACGTTAGCTGCCATGCTGGATGGTACAAAGCAGGGCAGTGGGACTGGTGCCGCGTCAGTAGTATTCAGCGGATGGAACCCAAGCATACAGTTGGCTAACCACGATTCAGGTCTCCCTATGTTATCTCCATGAACCACTTCGGGATTCAGGTCCTCCCGGACATTGTTAATGTGCTGATCATGACTTCTGTCCTGTCCGCGGGAAACAATGTCGTGTTCTCTGCCTCGCGGACCTTATACGGCATGTCACTAGAGAAAAAGGCGCCAAAATGGGTCTCCAAAACGAACCAAGCCGGATTGCCATACAACGCCGTAGCCATAGCCGTGGCTTTCAGTCTCCTAGGTTTCCTACAAGTCAGTAACAGCTCAGCCACCGTACTCAATTGGCTGGTCAGCTGTATCGCAGGCTCCTACCTCCTCAACTACTTCGGCACATGCATCACCTACCTACATTTCCACGCCTCGCTGCATCGTCAGGGCATCTCACGCGAAAGCCTCCCCTATCGCAGTCGCTTCCAGCCCTACACGGCGTGGTACGCCCTTTGCGGAACTGGAGTGATGGTTTTGGTCTTGGGGTATAACGTCTTTCTTTCCGGTGGTTGGGATTTGAAATCGTTCTTTCTCAACTATGTTATTATTGGGTTTTATGTACTTGCGTTCGTGTTCTGGAAGCTATTCCGGCGCACGCGATACGTGGGGATCGGCAAGGCGGATCTCCAGTTAGGGGGTATCAAGCGAGGGATTGATGAGTATGAGGAGGTGGAATATGCTCGTCGTAGAGGGAAACCAGTGGCGTTGCTAGATCGGTTGTTCGAGTAGCAGCGTCATATACTCCGTGTACACAGTAGATGCTTGACAATACTTGACATGTTTACATTGTGGGTCCTTTGGATAGACAACGAGCTGAGTTTCAGCCCCCATAGCCGATGTAACCGTAAGAGTGGAGCCAATTCGTTTTCTAGGAAGAAAACATTAAAGGTCCAGACGCTAATCTGATGCCTAAAACTGACGATCGTTGCATCTGGCGGGATAATTATAGATCCGCGTCAGTCCTGGCGGCGGGGGATCACTCAATAAAGATAGTACCACAAATGACTCACGAAATAGAATTAGTGCTGACGGTGGATGAAATCCTATTTATTGACCCAGTCCCGAACGGTTTACCATAATCCGCAGTCTTGACTCCTCCTAACGACTGTTACTGCCACACCCTGCCCCATTATGACGACCTCCAACGAACAACAATCCAGTCTCCCCTACCATGGCTCCTGTCACTGCGGGTTTATCCGGTATATCGCGGTCATTCCGATGCCACCAGCAGTAGCCCTCAGACCAGACGCGGTGCAGGGACCTCGTCTCCGATTCTACAAGTGCAATTGTACGACCTGTCAAAAAATGGGATTATTCCATATGCGACTGCCAGACGCGCCGAACCAATTCTTTTTACTCTCCCCGCTGGATCACGATACTCTGGCTAATTATAAATGCCAGAATGGTCACATCAACTGGTTCTTTTGTCCGACGTGCGGCGTACGATGTTTCGCGACCGTACCTCACTGGAAACAAGACCAGATCGATATCGAAAAGATTTCGGCAGCGGTTCCCAGTCATGATGGCAAGCCGGATCTACCGGGGATAGAGAAATCGTCAAAGACGATCACCGCTTGGCGAATGGATCCTGATACCTTCAAGGAGGATGTGACTGGGTATCTATCGATCAATGCCCTTACCATCGATCAAGACCAGGCTCATGGGACGAACCTTGATCTACGCCAGCTTGTGGACAACAAATGGGTCGAGTATTCAGACTGGAATGCTAAACAACATGAGCTTCGGTATGATTATCCTCATGACAAGGGGACTTGGTAGAGGTTCCGGCTAGCATGTATGTCCTATTTGAATCGCAAATTTGAGTCCAGATCGAGTGTTGCCTTCATATCCAGGACAATACACGACTAGTTCTGAGATTTATCGAAGTTTGTGAGTTTCCATTCTGGTGGAGGGGGGATTGGGAGGAAGATTGTTAGTGTGTGTGAATTATTGGCTGAATTCGATATCGAGGTATTATTTGGGAGGGATGTGGACGATAAAGTAACAAAATCATTGACCTATTCCTGAAAGAACAATAAACAAAGTAGCATGGATAAATTACACCGCGGGGTTAACTATAGATATGTAGAATGAATATGAATGATAAAACTGAAGCGGATGGAACTCAAAAAAATATATTTCTTGGGCGTGGACACAACAAAAGGAAAAAAAAAAACGAAAAAAAGGGGCCACAACATAAAACTAATTAAACCCCACTAAATCAGTCCCCCAATAGTCTTGATATGCCTACAGCAAACATCAGCTTCAATTGAAGGGTTTGGAGTATATGATATAAAGGATATACGAAACATTGGGTGAGATATTGAAACGGTAGACCTTTATCCTTAGCATGTATTAGCAAATATTCCATGGTTATTTCAACAATTGGCCGGCTGGCCCAATGGCAAGGCGCTTGACTACGAATCAAGAGATTGCAGGTTCGATCCCTGCGTCGGTCATTATTTTTTCTTTTCTCTTTCACAACCACCCTAAGGCGGTCAGTCCTCGGTCAGATGTGTCACCCTTTCCAACAACCTGCCCTGATTATACTCGACTCTCTACTACTCTCTCTGCTCCCTTTCATGTATAATGTATCCGTGTTGCGTCAATGGAGTCTTTAACGAGCCTGCTTAAATCACCGCGCAAATGGACCTCGGCGCAATTTCGAGCGCTGAATTTGTCTCAAAGCTACGCAGTTGCTGCTGTTCGCATTGTCGGCGTGGAATACTTGCCCGCTGATGGAGATGAAGGTTGTTGATCGCTACCTGTGCTCCTTGTTGCCTCATTCATAGTAACACACACATCAGAATTCGAGCACCTTGCCGCTGACCTCACGGGCCCATCCGAGCAAGATCTAGCGGATTTCGGGCTCAAGCGTTCCATTTATCGACGTAATCCGTTCCATTTGGTTTTTGTGCGACTCTATGAAGCAGCGCAGTCCAGGGGCGGTTCAGAGGCCTTCGCGACAAGCCATAACATTCCTTTTGGAGAGCATAATAGCCCACGTGGATGCTGCTGAACACTTGTTAGTCGGAACTGTGTCACTGGTGCCTCAACGGACTAACACAACACAGGCAGCTTGCTTTACGCCCAAGAATTCCATTTGAAATCTATCCTTATGGGATACAGGGTGCTCTCAAATGCGAAGGTGCCCTGGTGAATATATCACCCCCGCATTTTCCTTGGGGCACGCTCTCGGTAGGTTTCCATGATATCTCCTTGCCTGTCCGCTCAAACTGATTCGAACCAAAGGTTGTGACGGACAACAATTGGTCCGTTGCCCAGGATATCTCATCAATGCTTTTACAGGGCTTCCTGGCTTATGAACAGAATAGCCAGGACCTGAGCCATAGGTCTTTCGTCTTACGTATAGACAAAACGGCGTTACAGTTCAGCACGGCAACTATATCTTCTGCTTACTTGAGTGGCTTGATTTTGGGGAGGTTTCCAAGCGAGAAACTTCGAGTGTATCATTCTGAATCTTACGATCTTCGTCAACGTGACCGGCGGAAGGAGGCCTTAAGGCTGATCATTGGCCTACTAAGGCTGCTGGGTGATAACAAAGGAAACCATTAATGGCTGCAAACAATTATTGAAAAATTGTCTGCAGCAAGCCTATCTCAGCGCTACCGCTTCGGAGGTATTCAAAGATACCGATAGAGAGTTGCAAAGCGCGGGCCCGCCCTGACCGGGTTTTTAGGTCAAATGCTTCGGAACGCCTGACCCACAGCCTCTCGGTTTGCGGCATCATCGAGCTGTTGACGTACGCTAGATACGCAGCTGAAAAGTGCGCTGTAGTCAACCCCAGATGCGTACCATGCATGCTCAGTACGAACGCCTCCTGGTCTCTCCAACCCCCTACCTGAGTGGCGTGCTCCATCACCTGACCTAATAGTTCTGCCACTTCCTGGACAAGAACGCTTGAAGAATATCTCTCATTTTCGCACTCGAGCAAAACTACGCGAAGTGCTTTTAGATGTATATCATTCCAGTCCGAGCTAGGTACTGCAAGCTCGGTAGAATTCAAAGAGTATGACTTATCGTCAATATGTGTGATTCCAGCGAATTGTTCCTCGGGACTCGGCTGGAATCCCATGATGCGCGATCTGAAACAGATCGTTCGTGCCGGAAATATCGATCAGGTCCAGATGGGAATGGGTGAATGTCATTTGGACATTTAAGAGGAGAGGGACTTGCGAGGTAAGATGCTAAGCAGCTAACGGACAATCAACCTTAAGAAATACGTCGTGAAGATGGCCCGTTATCCCAGGCATTAGAAAAAGGGCACAGCCTGATTCTTGTTGGGTATACATACAGTCGATCCCAGCACTCTTCCCCACACGAGAGACTCGGGTATACTGTCCAATTAACTTGGCAGAACATAGCAATGTTGTTCTAATCGTTAATGGCCACTTACATGGTGTCTCGGCGCGTGTTTACTCCTTCAATAGCCAGTTGCTGGTCCCAACTGCTCTTCCAACGGATAGTTGGGATGCATACGCTCAAAACTGGGGCCTTTACACTGTCACACAGCGCGACGTCTTATTTCTCTAGTACCTAGTCAAAGATCTAAATGATATCGCTCGTCATTGCATGTTTGGTTATGTCATTGGGCTCCCTGACGCTTATGCTCACTGCTCCTTAGCTGCATCATATCCTACGCTGGTACACATATCGCACCGTGGGTGCCGTGGGCCTGCGCATCATTATCACTCGAAGGGCCATCAGACACGAACCCATGGGTTGCTCCTCCAAACTGGTATTTCTTTTACCGAGCTCTAGATTGACGTTGTCGCGTAGGACAACCAATCTACTATTCTAATTTGTTATTTGTGAGAATAACAAGGATTTGCCAGCATGCTTACGCATGAGTGTTCTCGTGGTTTAAGGCTTTACTTACTTTGCTTTGATTGGTCTAACTAGACACGCTTGTCATTTGGCGAAAGAAAGTAATCGGGGATCTTACTCCGTTAGGGTATAGGGTATGGATCTTAGAGTAGGTGTTGAGGTGGTTTAACAAACGATGTTTATCGCTTTACCATTTCGATGGAGATGTGAAAGTAAATGGACCTTTCCGTATGTCTCGCTGCACTGTATATTGTCGTTTCGATTATTGGAAAAATAAGCTAAGACTGACGACCACAAAGCCTATGTACCTGAATTGTATAATTCTCACCAGGTTTGGGTTTCTCTGCTTTACATGATCCCTGCCTCCATGATGTCCATGTGTGAATGTCCATTGTGACTTTTCGTCTATCTGAGATTCAATAGAACTAGCACTATAGCGCAATAACCATTCCTGTGATGAGTATGACACTACATGTTGCGGTCTCTTAGGAGCTCGGCTCGCTGATTTCCACTGTCCACGCCAATGCTTCTCCAAGATTCGGGATGCCATTGCTGCCCGAGCTGATCTCCTGCACCATCGTATAACGGCTGTCATCACATGCGCCGCTTTCATTGGTGGTAGCATGATAGGCGATCCACGTCTGCGAAGCGTCTGGGCTTTGGAAGAAGGAGTTATGGCCGGTTCCATAGTTTCCGTTAGCCGATGACAAAAGGCAGCCGTCGTGCTTGCTCCAGGCGTTCTTGTCGGTCGGGTTGGTGACGCCGTCCCATGTAAGGAGTCCCACGCAATAGTACGCCGTCCAGCAGTAAGAAGCCGAGTACGCGATGTGCGTCTTGCCATCGAGATAGAGGGCTGCGGGACCCTCATTGACCGGTGTGCCATGCGTTTCAAAGTCTTCAACAGGCTCGGAGATAACATAGATGTCGCCCGTCAACGAGGTATAGTCCGATCCCAGCTGCTGGATACAGAGGGATTGATACGTAACGCCGTGGAAGCATGAGAACGCCATATAGTTGCCAAAGTCGTTGAACCGGATGATAGACCCGTCAATTCCCCATTCCGTGGTCAGCTGGCCCGCGTAAGTGTAATCATCCCAGGGAGTCGCACCACCTGAAGACCGTTAGTTCTGCAAACACACAACGTGTTCCGAGGTGAACAGGGCACCGGCTTACCTTCCAATACATGCATGCGCTGGCCATCCAGATCGGCACTGTTGCCGGCCGTGTAGTAAATGTACCACTTGCCGCCCAGGTAGTGAACTTCGGGTGCCCACACATTGCAGCAGTGAGTCTCCTCGGTGGTCGTGTAAGCGACCTTCGTCTCGGGGGTCTTGAGGCCATCGACGGTAGTTGCCCGACTGACTTGCACGTCGTTCCATGTGGTCGTGAGAAGGTAGTAGTAGCCTCCGGTATAGACCATGAAGGGGTCACTGCCCCCGGGATTGCGGATTGGGTTCGTGTATGCGGAGGCTATGGGGAAGATCGCCCATAGCCCCAAAAGGGCCTGCAGCATTCTGAACAACATTGCGACTCGCAAAGAGAGTATATGTCAGTTCCACGCGAACTTGTTAGTCACAGTGATCGTCCACTCCCTCGCCGGACGCGGGTATTTATGCATCGTGGAGCATATAATGACCGTGCCAAACGGTCACTAATCATGATCTCTAGCAAGACTGCTGGTTCCATCTCGCATACCGAGGCTTTTCCCCCGCCGGAAAGATCCCTGTTTGATACCGACGGGGGTATCGTATATTCCGGAGATGTGGAGCAAACGCTATGAAGAAAATCATCGGCCAATGCGGGGGAAGTCCTGCCAAGACCTCCACAGCCGATGTTCTGCCAAATGGCGCTTATGAGTTGTGGAAGAATTTCCTCTCGGATTTCTCGTCACGGGGGCTAAGTGCTAGGCATTCATCATTGTGGACTGGGGTTTTTTTGCTCACCTCGTAGTATATGTAGGACGGCAATTCTACAGGCCTACGTATTGGAAATCGTTGAGGAACGGGCACGCTTGCAAATCATGACCTGTGGCCTTGATCGTGATACGGGAATTTGACCTTTAGTATTTTCTATTTGGGAAATATAGCTTACTGTCCTTTTCGGGGATTATTTACACTTATCCTAGCCAAAGGCCTTGTATATCCAAGTTTTTCTTTTCTTTTTTTTTTTTTTTTTT